>NW_010141378.1:20858-38182 GCF_000699245.1 Pterocles gutturalis | reverse complement strand
CCCGAACTCTCCCAGCCTGTCCTCATAGGGTAGGTGCTCGAGCCCTCTGACCATCTTCGTGGCCCTCCTCTGGACCTGCTCCAACAGCTCAACATCCTTTTTGTGTTGGGGTGCCCAGAACTGGATGCAGTACTCCAGGTGGGGTTTCACAAGAGCAGAGTAGAGGGGGAGAATCACCTCCCTCAATCTGCTGACCACACTGCTCTTGATGCAGCCCAGGATCCGTCTGGACTTCTGGGCCGCGAGCTCACATTGCCGGCTAAACCAACACCCAGAAGTCCTTCTCCTCAGGATTGTTCTCTATTCATTCTCTACCCAGCTTGTGTATGTGCTTGGGATTGCTTTGACCCATGTGCAGGACCTGGCATTTAGCTTTGTGGAACTTCATGAGGTTTGCATGGGCCCACCTCTCAAGCCTGTCCGGGTCCCTCTGGATGGCATCCCTTCCCTCCAGCATGCTGACTGCACCATACAGCTTGATGTCATCGTCAGACTTGCTGAGGGTGCACTCAATCCCACTGTCTTTGTCGCTGACAAAGGTGTTAAATAGCACTGGTCCCAGTACTGATCTATGAGGAATACCACCTGTCACCACTCTCCATTTGAACATTGAACCCTTGACTACAACTCTCTGAGTGCAACCATCCAGCCAAATGCCTTATCCAGTGGGTGGTCCATCCATCAAATCCTATTTTTCCAATTTGGCCACCAGGATGTTGTGCGGGACAGTGCCAAACGCTTTACAGAAGTCCAGGTAGATGACATCACTTTCTGTTCTGTTGTCCACTGAGGCTGTAACTCCATCATAAAAGGCCACCTGGTTCGTCAGGCATGATTTGCCCTTGGTGAAGCCATGCTGGTTACCAATCACGTCTCCTTCATTTTCCATGTCTCTTAGGAGAGCCTTCAGGAGGATCTGCTCCATGATCTTGCCAGGCACAGAAGTGAGACTGACTGGCCTGTAGTTCCCCGAGTCTTCTTTTTTATCCTACTTGAAAATGGGGGCTATGTTTCCCCTTTTCCAGTCAGTGGGAACTTCACCAGACTGGCATGACCTTTCAAATATGATGGTTAATGGCTTGGCAACTTCATCTGCCAGTTCCCTCAGGACTCATGGATGGATCTCATCAGGTCCCATGGACTTGTGCACCTTCAGGGTCTTTAGATGGTCTTGAACCTGATCTTCACTGACTGGGTGGGTGGATCTTCCTTCTCCCAGTTCTTACCTTCACTTTCTGCAACTTGGATGGTGTGGCCAGAGCCCTTGTTGGTGAAGACCAAGGCAAAGAAGTCATTGAACACCTCACCCTTCTCTGTATCCATAGTGGCCAGGTCTCCAGTCTCCTTGAGGGCCCACTTCTCCCCTAGTCTTCCTTTTATCACCGATGTACTTGTAGAAGTTCTTCTTGTTCCCCTTTATATCCCTGGCTAGATTTAATTCTGTCTGGGCTTTAGCTTTCCTAATCTGGTCCCAGGCTGCTCAGACAGTGTTTTTGTAGACCTCCCAGCTAACCCATTCTTGCTTCAACTCCCTATATATTTTATTTTTGTGCCAGAGTAAGTCCATGAGCTCCTTGTTCATCTGCAGAGGCATCCTGGCATTTATGCCTGCCTTCCTCTTTCTTGGCATGCACTGCTCCTGTGCTTGGAGGAGATGGCCCTTGAATACTGACCAGCTTTCTTGAGCTCTTCCCTCCAGGGATTTGTCCCACGACACTCTAACAAGCAGGTCCCTGAAGAGGTTGAAGTCTGCCCTCTTGAAGACCAGAGTAGTGACCTTGCTGTGCACCCTCTTTGACCCCCTCTAAGGATCTTGAACTCAACAATTTCACGGTCTGTTTTACCAAGAAGTGTGGCTTTGGTTATATAAATAAATATTTTGGGATGAACTTCAAAGTGAATTTACTCAGTGTTTATATGCCTCTCTCAAATATCACTTAAGGAACAAAAAAACAACTTAAAGAACATAAACCCTGCTGGGTATCTCTTTATGTCATGTGGCACAGTGGTCTCAGTTCTCATCCATGTGGACTCATTGCTATCAATATGTGGGTAAGTCTCTTACCCTGTGCTTACAAAGAGCAGGCCTCATGGGTCATCAGCTAGAAGCCCTTCTGACTCTCATATGCATGTCCCCACTATCAGCCAGCTTTCTTGGCATCAGTGGCAAACCCTCAGATTTTATTCAGACTTTACTTGGGTAATCTTTTATTCTGCATTAGAGCTTTTTCTTAGATTTTTCAGGCAGCAGCCCTGTATGAAATCTGGAGAGTACCAGTTCAGACAGCAGGACTGCAGAGTAAAGGGAGAAATTTCCAGAGAAATTTCAGCTTCTAGCCAGTCAGTGCCTCTCAGAAGTTGTGCTGGAAGCAGGATGTCCATGAAGCAGATTGTGTTATGAATTAGTCGCAACTGGAGGAAGTCTTAGGTAGCTTCATATCGAAGCTGCTTTATTGGTGGAAAATAATTGAAGCCCTGGTTCTACTTCAGTCGAGGTTTTTATCATTCTGCCAGCCACGGTTCTGCATGCTATCCCTTGTATCTCTGTCCAGGTCTTTTACTGACCACTTTCTTCTCCTTGTTGTAGGTTTTTATGGGCAAATTCAGACTTTCTGTCCTCCACATTATGCTGACACTCAGAAGAATGTGCAACATGGTGTTTCTTGCAATATGGTTCCTCCTTTTGAAGACTGCTTAGTTCCTACATCAGCGGGCCAAGCAGGGCTTGGCATTTTCCATCACACTTTTTCAGCTCATTCTGGTATTACAGGTAAATGACAGCTGGGGACTTTGCAGATGGTTGTGTACGGCTTGTGAGCTTTGGCAAATCTGTGTGGGCTGTGTATTTGACTGGGACTTGTCATGACAGACTTGACTCTTCACAAAGACAAGATGGATTTCAGACCTTTGTGGAGTAGTTGGCATTGGGACCCAGTCACCATGGGTCACAGTAACATCTGGCCTGTGTGCAGGCTGCACACTGGTTGAGGACTTATCAAGGTTCTGACCTCTAGGGGTCAGGTAGTCACTCACATATTTGCTTTGAAATACTCTCTTTCACTGAGCCCAGGGTGATATTTGCACAGCCACTTCACTCTGCTAGAAGTATTCTAGCAGGGACCTGAGATTATTAAAACCATTGATTTTGCTTTATGCATGTTTGATTTTTCTCAGTCTTGAATTTAATTTATTCACTTTCCATAGCAAGAACTGCCTCGTTGCACATTTTTCTGTGCACACTTGACTTAGTCTCTGCCTAACTGAAAAGTACATAAGGGGCTTGCATGCTGCACTGGAAGTGTGAAGGTTACCTCTGTGCAGAGGATAAGCACAAGAGAGTGGGCCTAATCTTAGGGCCTAAGCACAACTGATGCCCAAGTCTTTTATTGTCCATCTGCACAGGATGATTTCACTTAACATTTATTGCGCTTTGAAATCTCTTTTACGTCTTGATCCTTCAGTAGTGCATTAAAAAGCCAATGCACCTGTAATTTCAAAGAGGCATCTTACAGTATGTAAAGATGTAAAGATGTAATCCAAAAGATAGGAGGTTTTCCTGCAAACATATACTCTTGTGCTTACTGCTGTCGCCTGTAGAAGTTAGTAATTTCTGTGCCAGGGTCTGCTTTACAGGAAATCAGTTCTATAGTATTTTGTTGCCTCTTATTATATGTTGGGTATGATGAAATTCAATAAGCAAGCATGAAGTTTATTTTTTAAATCATCACAATTTCAGTACCCATTAAATAGACAACTGCTAGTTCTGATGAAATCTGCTGTACTTCAGATTTGATTCTGACAGAACTGAAATTCCTCCCTTGGTAAGCAGTAAGTTATGCAATTATTAATTTCATACATGTGTTGGCTTGTTTGTTTTGTTTGTCTATTTGCTTTAAAGTAATTTCCAGTTCTCTGAATAAGCATTAGGACATTCTTCATTATATAGTTACCCTAATTAATTAATTTTTTGGGGTATTTTTTCCAGTTTATGACTTTCCAGTGGGGTCCACAGGTGTCCTTGGTGATTCAGCTTGCAGTGTGCCAGAGGATAGCAGTTTCCTACAAGTAAATGCAGTGGATCGTTGCTCTAGCCAGCTTTCTTCTGTCTACACTGAAGGCTAAAGTAATATAAATGTAGTTACAAGAACTTGATTCCATTTCATCTTGTCCTTCTGATATTTCTCTGCAAAATTTTTCTCTCCATGAAACTGCTGTGTATGTATGGGGATATAGGTTGATATACATACATAATGGAGAGGAAGAAAGCAATCACTGAGCATTCATCGTGTGAATCAAGCAGCCAACTGAAGAGGAGAATGTTTGGAGAAAGCAGGCTTTGCCAAAACCTTAGCAATTGCTTCTTTTCTTTTCATCTGTGGCACAGCAACTCTACTTTTTTTCTTCTTTTTTTTTTTTTTTTTTTTTTTATTTCTCAAAGGGAATTCACAGACTGAATAAGAAAACTGCTTGTTGGCTGTAATCCTTTCAAGCTGAATGGGTGGACTTATTAAAGAACACGGCTTTAGAAAACTTTAAAAAAAAAAAAAAAAAGGAAAAGAAGTAAAAGAAGAGCATACTACAAACATTTCAAAGGCCACAGCTTTTTGCACAACCTGTTCACATGTGATGCCTCCAAAGTTAAACACACACTAGCATCAAAAAGGGAGAGGAATCAGACATATACCCTGGCACTCCCCATTGCAGGCACGGGTGCGGCTTCTTTTTGGAGCCAAAGATCATCGGTACAGGATTTCTTACAGGCCTTAGTTTAGGTGTCTTTCCCTTCCCTCTGTATTTTAGGCCATACAATGTGGCCATTAATATTTTTCCAATATTCCTTCTGACCCAGTATTTTATGCAATGAATAAGAAGAGTTAAATGCACTACATGAGAAGGTACATGGACTTTGTAAATATTTAGCACAGTTGCTAGATAGAAATAAGTATGTGTTAACTTTCTGTTAATTCTTAAATATATTGTAGAGCTTTATTGCTGTATGTGTTATAGTACTCTGTAGGAAGGTTTAAAATACCCTGTAGAAAATATATTGTTCCTTAAATTCCACTGATTTTTTTAAAAGCAATCTGTACTGATTCAACAGATTTTTTTGTTGTCCTAATGTTTTTCATTTCCATGAACACATTTTCAGGAAGAAGAGCTACTCTTTAAGTTTGCTATGTTCCCTCTGGTTATTTAGAGATGTAACACTGATCTGGTTTGGTGGTTTTGATTTTTCCACTGAATGTCGGGCTCTGGTCATTGAATTTAGTGCATGATGCAAGCAAATGAGGTTATCCTTTGTGAAAGCTACAAGGGCATGAGTTAAAAACAGTATTTTGCAGTGGAGATGTGTCATCGCTGTGATCCTGTATACCTTGGGAGAAACTCTTACATTATGTAAGACTGAGTCCATTTTGTGGACTTCTTACTATGTTGTGTGCATCTTAATATTCTCATGTCCTGATTTAATAGAAAGAACAAAATACAAAATTCATTCTTACAGGCTAGACCATAACTATGTTTCTGAAATCACTCATCTAGAAAGATGGATTTTTAAAAATGTTTATACAAACATTTTCTTATCCTGAGAAGCTTTTGAGAGTTATTGCATGCAGTTTTGGTCAAATTAATAATTTAATTTGCCATTATGGTACACAGATTGATTTATTTCCAGATGTTTATAAACACTGGCAATCTTTTGAAGTTTATATTTATGAAGTATATTCTTATATACAGACATATGTGCTTATATATTTGATTGAGGGATTTTCACCCAACTAAGGTGAAGTATATATGGATAAACCATGCACAAAGATGGTGTACCGTAAGAAGTAATGTGGCTTAAGTGCAGATAATTCTTTACTAAATTCTTCCCCCTTTTATTCTGCCTCTCCCATGACAAATGAATATATCCCTGTGCTTCAGCTTACAATAGTAGGTCTATTTGTTACTGTATGTCACCTATAAGTACACAGGCGAAAAGTCCTTTTGCATTAATGTATGATCTGGCCCAGTGCATTGATAACGAGTTTCACCTTTTAAAAAAAGTTTTAATTTTGTGCTCTCTTAAAGCCCTTTCTGTGGTCACTCCACATGCATAATTTGGTTCAACAGGAGTAATTTGGCACAGTGAACACTTCAATTTCAAATGTGTAGGACTATGTTTCGTTCCATCAAAGACAGTAAGGGCAGGGTCAGGCCTGGTGTGTACATATACATGTATATGTACATATATACTTTTGTATATATAAATCCTTCAAGGTTCTTTTAACCACATGGTTGTCCAGAATTTGTCAGCTGCTAAACTGAAATATTGCTGCTGACTTCAGATCTGTCTTTTAACAGACTTTTAAATATTTTGAAATATTTTTTCTAATATCTGACTATACAAGCTATCCATTAGAGAGGGGGTTTTACATCATGAAAGATCCTGACCAAAAGAAAGGTGGCAAGACAGACTTCAAAAAGGGTATTCGTAATTTGGAGGTTCATAATTTACATTTTAAAAATCAAACATTTGCAATTTATTAATCTGTTCTTTCATATCTATATAAAATATAGATACTTATAGCTTTCTATGAGCCTTAATCTTAAAAAGAAGGAGCTGGAGTACAATCAAATTAAGCATATGAGAGTGGGCTACCAGTCTGTAAAGAGGTATGCCTTTGTTTACTTCTGTATCAAAGACAAAGAGGATTCTTTATTATTATTTCATTATTCTCTTTGGAATCAGACTGACTTGGGGATCAGCTTATGTCACTGAGCACAATTGTATAAAAAAGAACCATTTTTTTCTCATGTGTTTGGGATATTTAAATAGGGAATTGTGTTTGTCACAGTACAATGAAAAATGGTGCTTATGAAAATACATAGTGTAGTGCCAGTTATTGACTTATATGCAAATACTTGTGCCTCAGTGATTTTTGTGTTGTTGTTCTATTTGTTGGATTGTTAACTTTCTAAAGGGATTCATATCTAAGAAGTGAATTTATTTTAGACTATGGACATTAAACAATATTCTAATGAAACTATTTACAATAATTCTTTTCTACAATTCTCTTGTTTTCAGACTTAAATGATCTGTTTATATCTGTATTAGAAATGGGTCTACACTGGAGTTGATAGTTTCAAAGTGCATGTGTACATGTGTTGAGTGCATGGGAGTGCATGTGTGTATTTGGATCTCCCTTTATGTATATACACACTCAGGCATTATGGCTTACTAATAATGGATGCTGAAGTATTGCAGTACTAAGGCCATCTGTCACATTGTATTTTGTTTTCAACTTTCTTTGAAGAGGTGTGAATGAGTATAAAACCTACATTTTAACTATTCCCTGTTTTCCATGGATAATTTTATAGCAGATTTTTTTAAACAGCACTTTTTTGTTGTTTGTGTGAAATTTTCTTTCTTTTTTTGTGAATTTCCTAGGAACAGATGAAGCAAAAGAAAAAGATCACAATTTAAAATTAGCTGGGTGGGGTTTTATTTAAGAAAAAAAATCCCTTTATTCTGTACAGAAAGCAGAATGTTGTGTAATATTTTTTACACAAAGCACTTTGGTGAGGAAAGAAAGTGGGAGTATGTTCTTCTAAACCTTAAAGAGTATTCTACATATTTATACATGCTTGCATACACAAAGATGAACTCCATTTGCCATACTGTATATCTGTCTGATATTTACTCTAAAGACAACTGTTGCATAGTATGAAAAATAAATTTTCAAAAGAATTTGTTACACTTTTTTCTCTACTAGTATGTATAATTTTGAGATTTGTTACAGTTATTTTTCATATAATCATAAGTTATTTTTGTCCTGTTTCATAAAATTATTTTTAATGTAAAAGGTAAAATAGAAAGGTGTATGTGCATGATACAAAAACTGGAAAATTATAACTCAATGACATGGCCAGTAGAACATATTATTGTGAGATGCCTTTGAACAATACTGCTCCAGCCATTGTCCTTCACCATAAAACTACTAGTATTTGTATGGATTATTTTAATTGGAAACAGAAACAGAAACAGAAAAAAAAACCCCTCAAAAATTTATTCAAAAAACCACTTGGGTCAGAGTTTTAAATCTGTATTTAATTATTGTTATAGTGAGGCTAGAGATTTGTAGAGATAAATTAATACCTCAGTGTGTGTTTACACTCTGGCTGGAGACAAATAAAAGAACATTTCATTACATTTTTGTGCTGTGATAATTTTTTTTGGTTTCTTTGTTCATGTGATTCTACAATACAACATGTAAAGACATTTTGCTTTTCTGTCTGCTTATTGTTTCTAACATACTCAAGCAATTAAAAATTTGTTTCAGAACATTTAATATAAGGAAAAGAACACCTATTTTTACTGTGCATTAGGCAAAATGCTAACAAAAGATAGAGACAGAAATTGATGCATGCTACTGTCCGTATTGTTCAAAACACACTCTAAGAATCTAGTATGCTCAGGAAATAAGAGGTTACCTTTTACCACATCCATAAAAGTAGACTAGGAATCTAAGGACAAAATGCAAACTAAAAAATTAAATGCAAAAAAAAAATCCTGTTGTATGTTTGCAAAGACACCTTTGAAAATAATGGTCCAAGCTGATTTTACTATGAAATTATTAGCAAGGTTGGGTCTGAATCAGCCATGAGCAGAACAAAAACTACTAAGCCCAAATTCACTGACTGGTATAAATGTGAGCTTAGTAGAGCTTTACTGAAAACGGACTTTGGCCAATGCATTCTTATTTACACTGCATCTTAATTTAATGTGGGAAACTTGCCTCGTGGTTTAGCAAATTTTATTGGTGAATCCTGCAAACCACTGTGAAGAACTGACAGCTGCTGAATTCAAATGTTTCAGAATTCTGTTTTTCTTTTTGATGGAGAGAGAGCTCTTAAAATGGAAGTATACAAGTTACCTATGCAATGGGGAGTAACATGACTTGAAATACCTTGAAGCCATGTGCTTTTCTCTGGATGCCCAAGATAGATCATTTTTTCCAATGTCCCACAAACCCTCCTACAGCAAAATAGTGTAGTGTAGTAAAGACATTATGTGACAACTGTATTCCTCCAGAGAACATAATTTCTCAGTTAAAGTTGCCTGAACCTTTTATTCTACAAAATGTTGCTGTTTGTTTTTTTCCTATTTCAGAACAAAACCCCATTTTAAAACATCAGAACGTCTCACAAGATAGAAATTTGGGGGGGTGGGGTGGTTGTTATTTTGTTGCTTGTATGTAGTTACAGGAGTTCTCTGATGAACCTGTACCAAAGCCACAGTGTATTCCTGAATTTAGACCAACTCAGCCCTTGTGGAAAATAGTTCAATAAAGGTCTGTTTGCTATACAGCTATCTCCTTCAGTAAGAGTTGAAAAAACAGAACAGCATTCTTTCATTCTGAATATGAATCTATTTGTATTTACTGCATCTATTTACAAGATACCTTGTAACAGAGTGACTGTGTCTGTATGAAAACACAACTGTCCATTTTCCTAGGCTATGATCCTCAGGAAAATGCTTCTTCATGTTCAGCCTTGCTATTTCCTACGTTGGATCACTTTTTCACCCCAAGTAACATCAAATGCATTTTGAATTACCTGATTTTTAAACTCTGTCCGTAAACCACTGTAAATAAGCCTCCTCAAGAACCAGCTCTATGAAGCTTCTCCCATAATGGACAGTCTTAAAGTGGACAACTTCTGCATGACTGTGTATACTCACTCAGTAAAATATATAGCTACAGGAACAGAATAGTAAAACTATTAACACCAAAAGAAAAATGTTTAGCTTTTTCAGATTCCTGTGTGTCCTTCCAAAATGTTAATTTATATATTTCCTCTACCTTCCTTGAAACTATAATGTTCTCATTTAAAAGCTAAGTATGAAAAATCATTCGACCACATATTCCCATGCCATTTATAGATTTACAACCAAAGTAAATTTACCCAGCAGTCAGTATCATTAATGATTCACAAATGAGATGGGCTAGTTCAGTGAACTGTAACAAAGAATGCCTTTCTATGTGTCTAGTTAAAAGTTCCAACATACCTTTTTTATAACTAGAAAATGCAAATCTCATGCATGCTTGCAACTAGGTACACAGGATAAAGCATTACAAGTACATTTAGGCAGACAGAAGAAAATATAACCATTTCCTCAATATCATGTATTTTTTACGTTTGACTAAAAATATACTTGAACTTGCCAGTCAGTGGGCACACTGCAGGCTTGGCTAGACCTGTAAATCATCCAACTTCAGCTATTCCAGGAATGGACACAGTGAGGTTGACTAAGCTCATTAAAACCAGGGTGTCCTAGCCTCCTCATTCCCTGAAAATTCTCTGAAAATTCCAGTATAGATCTCTTGGAAAAAGGCAAAATAATTTTTTTGCTAGAACTGTGGCTGACATATTTCCAACCATGATAACAAGACTGAGAGCACTGTGATTTCACTTGTTAACCTACTGCCTTGCATAGCACACAGTTGTAATTATGCTCTATCTACCTTTAGCTGGAGGAAGAGGAAGGATACTTTGCTTTAATGGAAGTTAAATTAGTAGTGCATGAGTGATGATCCTATGCAGAAGTTAAAGCAGTAATACTGGAGCAGCTTATCCGTCAAGGAAGTGGGAATAGTGTGAGATGGCACTATTATTGCGCTAAACTTTCTTTCATTATCACTTTGACTTTTACCAAATGAGGAGTCAAAACATTTACGGAAAATTGAGATTTTTACCCTGGAAGCTTAACATCTGTGGAAGCTGCATTCTATCACACACATTTAAAAAAAAATATTTCTTTAGAAGCCAGAGAAAGAATGCTGGGTAAGAGTTGTCTACTTTCAATGCCAATTTTCTCTTTTGTGACTTTATTACAGTCCAAAAAAGAATTATATATGATAGGAATTTTGTGATCTAGATACGTATTGAATAGAAACTGTATTTAAATGATTAAATAATTTTTAGGGAACTTACTGAAATAGCATCTGCACAATACCAGTAATTTCTGTCATAACTACTCAAAACAGAGCTGAAACAACATTTACAATAAGGTGAGATTGCCTAGCTAATGCTGCTTAATGGTTGAACCAGAAAGAAAAGAGCATCCACTGTGGTCCTCTTACCTGTTGCTGCACTTTTTCTACTACCTGCAGTTGTGTGTCTCAACTACTCAAGAGCCCTGTTTCACTGTAGAGACTGGTAGATGCAGAATTCATGCTGGCAGTTGGTCTTTTCAGCTTGGTGGGCCACCATGCTATATACATTGCTGATTAAACCTACTCTGAATAAAAGTGGGGCGATTGTTTGTTTTCAGCTAAAAGAGACTTACATAATAGTGGCTTTGTTGCATTTACTTTATAGTTTCTTCTTTGATCCCTAACCCCAGCATGACAGTCCATGAGGCTATGCTCAGTGGCTCACAGGACAAAAAGAATGGAGTTTGCAAATCCCATTGTTCCTCGTTTTACTTTTGCATCACTCTGTGACTTCCAACAGGATATTTAACATAAAGGAACAAGCTGAAGCCAGACTTCTTAGTCTGACCAGTTTTGTGTGCCTTAGTGATGGAGTTGTTACTTTCACTGTGTGAATTGTGGCCTTATGCAAGGCTGTTGTTCAAGTCATCACACATGATGAAGTCTGCTAGCAGAGAAACAAGGATCTTAAGGGAAATCATGACTAATAGTCATCTTCATGCTCCTTTGGTCCAAGGGATTGCTGGTGTTGGGCCTGCTGGTCATGTAAACTGCAGCATTGTGATGGCAAAATGTTTGCTGAAGCAACTGGAAACCAGTGTGGCCCAGGGCTGACTGTAGCCTGCGACTTTCCCAAACATGCTCTCTGCACAGATCGATGGCTTTGTTACTCTGTGCCACCTGAGAATCCCACCATAGAAAGGATCCTCAGGAAGCAGACCCACTGTGTTTTACGCTGGACTTGGGAAGATCGTGGTCGTGGAGCAAAGCCAAAGCTGCTGGATGTAATTCTGTACTCGGGAAAGACTGAAGGATCTGGTTTTTGCCCAATGAACACAACAGATGGCATCAAACGAACTCCCACTGGACACTCTAATAGTTATTATTATTATTATTACTGGTGTTTCTTTGTGTTTAATGGCTCTAGGATATGTCTTTATGCTAAAATCAATACCAAGAAAGGAGAGAAAAAAAGCTTTTCCTATAGTATCTTTTCTCTTTTGTAGGGTGCTTATAATCTGGAAGACCTTCCAGTGGTGGTTTGTTGCCTTCTAAATTTGTCTTACCTTGATTTTGTGCTCACAGCACTTAAGAGCCTTGTTCCAATTCTGTGTAAACCCTTGAGCAGATTCGCAGTTGCACTGTGCCATATATACCTGTTAACAGCAAGCTGCCATGGTCACAAAGTACTACCATTATGGCATGGCAGAGTTGTACATCCACACTTCCCTGACTGCACAAACTCTCTCCACAATGGAGAATTTTGCATTCACTGGTTCCTGTTATTTTATTCCTCTCTATTCTTTGTCTCTCTCTCTTTTTTTTTTTTTTTTTTTTTTTTTTTTTTGAGAGAGAGAGAGAACTGATACCAGGTAAGCAGTCTTCTTTCACATTGCCATGGCAGTTACTGAATACCCTGAGATTCCCCGTCAAGCTCACTCTACACAGGAAGTAGGGAAAATCTCACCCCAAACTCAGGAAGAACATCTGTTATCCTCTCTCCTAGTTTCTTGATGGAGTGGGGCATAATTGAAAAGTCTATAAAATTGTGACATTGTGAGTGAAATGTTAACTGTAATTCAGGCCCCATTTACACTGGGGTGAATGAGGAGTTATTCTGATAAATTCTATAGAGATCAAACATGAGTGCCAACTCAGACCTAGTAAGTGCCACAGTAAAAGCTCATCTAAATTTCATATACTTGGGTTTGGGTCAAAAGGAGGGAAGAAGTGAGTAATCTGCGGAAGGCTGCTCCCTGCTAGACTATGTGTGGGTCTGTAAAATGTTGGAATTAATCCTACAGCCTTACCTCATCCTGCTGGCATTTAACAAAGGCAGTATTCTTGAATGCTGAGTTTCAACTAATTATCAGAAGCGAGTGAGAGAAAAAGGGGACAAAGAGCACCTGACATGATGCCATGTTAATAATTCACCCAGATGTCTAGGATAACATAAGCTTTCGTGCAACACTGAGCTCCTGAAATGAGCTCTTATTTCTCAGCAAAGGGCATGAAGCACTTCATGAAAAATGGCATCTAATAAGTGTGTTAGAAATGTGTCACCTGTTTTGTACATCATTTAACCTGTGTTAAGTGTGTAAATCCCTATTGCTGCAGGGTTGTATTTTTCATGCAAGAATCAGGAGGTTCTTTGCTTCACTGAGTCTCCTTGCAGCCTCCAGTAATTAGTCCTTGAAATTGTACCTGGGAATTCCAAACATGCATCTTTGCACAGTGACAAGATGCAGTGAGGTGCAAGGGCACTCCAGAAACAGGATGAAAAAGGATGCCAGACCACACTTATCCAAGAGGTCACATTCTTAATGAATTCTTTGCATAGCATAAATGTGATGGCCCCTGAAAATATATGCATGCCATAGCTTGAAAATAAATTGAAAACCATAATCAAGTTATGCTCCAGACCTGATTCAGAGCAAAGATGACTACCATTTGTGAGTCTGCATTTACTGAGGACACATTGGAAAGACACATTGGAAAGACACATTGCACATTACCTTCTGGACTCTGTTATTTTTAATGCTCCTTGATGGTGATGACCTTGTATAAAAACACCAAGGCATCTTTTATGAGCTACTGGTGTTACTACAAGGTTAGAAGCTGAGAAAACTCAGGGATGTTGGTGAATGTATCAGCTACTCTTCAGTGACGGTGAAAAAGTTCTGTTACAGAACAACATGTTGAAATAGTAAAATCTGCTGTCTAAAATGCAAGAGTTGAGTGAAACAACCTTGAGGCTTTATCCCTTCCTTCTCTCTGCAGCAAGAGGAAAGCACTGAAAAGAGGTAACAGCAGGTTCTCCCCAGACTTTGCATTTGCTGAAGAGGGATCCAGGCCTCATACCTGCCTGTTCCCTTAGGGTTGTGGGTTTCTAGAATATTTTTGGGAATGTCAGGAGAAGTTTTGTCATGTTTTTTAACTCCAGAGACTCTTTTTCCTGTAAAACAAGTTAAAAAGCATCCACAACAAAGAGAACAAAAGCCCCCTCTGAGCTGATATTGGCCACTGAGCTACTTCAATATTGTCCTGGAAAAAAAAAGTGAATTTAGCAACAGGCACGTTTCCAGCAGCAGATCGACTGCAAACATTTGTTTGTTCTACCACTCTAGGGATTTTATTACTTAACATAAAAACAAGAAAAAAGATCATCAGGGGATAAGATCCTTATCTGTTTCAGTGCAACAGCCCTAGTGACACGTGCAGCAGATGTCCAAGACATGCAAAAATATATAATTTTTTTTTAAAAATCCAATCTTATGCCAACTCAAATAACGTTGCTGAGTCATAGGATTCCAAGAAACCGTGCCATCACTCCTGAAACTGTTGGTGTCTCATCTAATTGGTATGTGATCTTTCTAAATTTGCTGACTGTCTCAGTACTAAGTACTGTTCAACAATGCTAATTTTGTTTGCTGACTTCCTCTCTTTATGTTTGATGGTCCTCGTTTTAAGCTAGGTTACCTAATTTTGGTGTGGTGTCACTCTATCTGTTTCAATGTTGTGGTTTTAAGGCCAGCCGGCAATAACCACCATACAGCCTCTCACTCCCTCCTCCACTCCGATGGGATGGGGATGAGAATTGGAAGAATAAAAGGTAAAAAACTGCATGGGCTGAGGCAAGGACAAGGGAGGGTTCACCCATCACTTATGGTCACAGGCAAGAAATAGATGTGACTTTGGAAAGCACAAAAAAACAATTTATTTTTTGCTAACAAACAAAATTAGAATAAGATAATGAGAAAGAGAAATATATCTTAAGAAGGCACCTCTCCCCAACCCCCTCCCCTCTTCCCAGGCCCAAAGGCTTTGTTCCCGGTTTCTCTACCTTCTTCCCCCAGGAGTGCAGGGGGCAGGGAATGGGGGTTGTGGTCAGTCCATCACATGTTGGCACTGTGCTCCTTCTTCCTCAGCGAAGGGCTCCTCACAGTCTTCCCTGCTCCAGTGTGGAGTCCCTCTCAGGGGAGAGTCTTTCGCAAACTGCTCCAATGTGAGTCCTTCCCACAGGCCACAGTTCTCCACTGACTGCTCCAGCGCGGATCTCTTCAACAAAATTGACAGTCTTCTTTGGCCACAGTTATTTCTTCCAGTGTGGGGTCCTCCATGGCTCCATCTCACTAAGCTGGAGGTGAGCTCTGCTCTCCATGGGCTGCACGGGGACAACGGGCGTCCCCATTCTCTTCACCAGGGGCTGCAGGGAAGTCTCTGCTCCAGCACCTCCTCCTGTTCCTTTCTCTTCACTGACTTTTGTGTCTGCGTAGTTGTTTCTCTCACATCCTGCTCCTCTCTCTGCTGCAGTCTCTTTCACTGGCTCCTGAGGAACTCCTGGCTCTCACAGGGGCTGCGCTGGGTCAGCTGGGCCATGGCAGAGGCTGGGCAGGCAGCAGGCAGCTGGACGGGTGGAACAGCCGGGCTGGGCCCTGCCTGAGGCCACGCTGCCGTTCCCTGTGCTGTGCCCCCTCTTAAATACGTAATTTGCAGAGGTGCTGACTGGCTCAGTCCTGGCCAGAGGCGGGTCCAGCCTGGAGCTGGGGAAACTTCCAGCAGCTTCTCACAGGGGCCATCTCAGTAGTGCTCCACCCCTGCTACCAAAACCTTGGACCTGGGGGAACTTCCAGCAGTTACTTATAGGACCCATCACTGGAGCCCATCCCCCGCTACCAAGAAGCCCACCACACAAAACCACAACACATGTAATTATGTGCTTACATTGGGAAGAAATGGATTGCTTGTGTTTAGCAGAAATGTGCTGTGTGCTTTATTGATGTTTGAAAGTTTGCACTGACAAAAAGCTTTGGAAAATTAATATGGTACCTATGTGTACTGACAGACTGAAAGATCAGTTTTCTTTTTCCCCAGAAATTAAAATAGATTGGAGCAGTACAAGGAAAAGTACAGTCAAAATTTAGAAGATATCTTAAAATGAGCTCAGGATTTTTTTACCTTTCTGTGTTAAGCTGATACTGATCATGTTGTATGTACTTGCTTAATGAGGGCAGTTATCATCCCACGGGAGTTTCTCTGAAGTCCCTGGAACTAGGCTGACATAAATCAGTATTAGCAGAGTTAGAATCAGGCATTCAGCCTCAGAAGGTGACTGTGCTGGAAAGTGTGTGCAGATTCACTCTCTTGGAGCACTGGCTCTAAGGACTCAAAAAACCACTCTTTCTGCTTTAAAAATATTTAGATAAATTTTTATCTTTAAGATGGCTCGTAGCACTTAGACTTTTCTCTAAGAATCTTCTCTATCATGTTGGTCTAGTTGGAGGCCTGTAGGTACGGTCCCCCTGGGCACAGCACCTGGATGAAGAGACAGAGTGCACCCTCCACAAGTTTGCTGATGATACAAAGCTGGGAGGAGTGGCTGATAACACCAGAAGGCTGTGCTGCCCTTCAGAGACACCTGGACAGGCTGGAGAGTTGCGCGGAGAGGAACCTCATTAAGTTCAACAAGGGCAAGTACAAGGTCCTGCACCTAGGAAGGAGTAACCCCATGCACCTGGACAGGCTGGGAGCTGACCTTCTGGAAAGCAACTCTGCAGAAAAGGACCTGGGAGTACTGGTGGACAAGTTAACCATGAGACAGCAATTTACCCTTGTGGCCAAGAAGGCAAACAGTATCTTGGGCTGCATTAGGAAGAGTGCTGCCAGCAGGTCAAGGGAGGTGATCCTTGCCTTCTACTCAGCTCTGATGAGGCCACATCTGGAGTACTGTGCCCAGTTCTGGGCTCCCCAGTACAAGAGAGACATCACATACTTGAGAGAGTCCAGCAGAGGGCTACAAAGATTATCAGGGGACTGGTGCATCTCTCTTACAAGGAAAGGCTGAGAGAGTTGGACCTCTTTAGCCTGGAGAAGAGAAGACTGAGAGGGGATCTAATCAATGCTTAAAAATATCTAAAGGGAGAGTGTCAAGAGTATGGGGCAAGGCTATTTTCAGTAATGCCCAGCAACAGAACAAGAAGCAACAGGCAGAAGCTGGAACACAGGAAGTGCCATCTGAATATGAGGAGAAACTACTTTACTGGGAGAAGAACTCCTTGACAGCAGCCCTACGGAGAAGGACTTGGGGGTCCTGGTGGACAAGAAGCTGGACATGAGCTGGCAGTG
>NW_010141378.1:246-20716 GCF_000699245.1 Pterocles gutturalis | reverse complement strand
CCCAGCACAAGAAAGACGTGGAGCTCTTGAAGCGGGTGCAGAGGAGGGCCACAAAGATGATCAGAGGGCTGGAGCACCTCTCCTATGAAGAGAGGTTGAGGGAACTGGGCTTGTTTAGCTTGGAGAAGAGAAGGCTCCGGGGAGACCTCATTGCGGCCTTCCAGTACTTGAAGGGAGCCTATAAACAGGAGGGGGAGCGACTGTTTACAGGGATTGATAGTGACAGGATGAGGGGGAATGGTTTTAAGCTAAGAGAAGGAGAGATTTAGGTTGGATATCAGGGGGAAATTTTTCACGCAGAGGGTGGTGAGGCACTGGAACAGGTTGCCCAGAGAAGCTGTGGATGCCCCGTCCCTGGAGGCATTCAAGGCCAGGCTGGATGGGGCCCTGGGCAGCCTGCTCTAGTGGTTGGAAACCCTGCCCACAGTGAGGGGGTTGAAAATAGATGATCTTTAAGGTCCTTTTCAACCCAGGCCATTCTGTGATTCTATGATTCTGTGATACTGTGAGGGTGACAGAGCACTGGAACAGGTTGCCTAGAGAGGTTGTGGAGTCTTTGTTTCTGGAGATATTCAAGACCTGCCTAGATGTGATCCTGTGCAATGTGCTCTAGATGACCCTGCTTGAGCAGGAGGGTTGGGCTGGTTGATCTTTGGAGGTCCCTTCCAACCTCAACTATTCTGTGTGTGATTCTCTGTATTATGGATAACAAGACAAAGAGGGTATAAAGAAACTTCAAAGTCTCTGCAACCAGGTGCACAGAAATTTGTCACCAATGTCGTGTTCTCTTCTGTCCAAAAGCAAACCTTCCACAGGAACACACAGTAGTCTATGGTGACCTAAAAGTGAATGCAGTGAGAAACTGCACTTAGCAGTCTTAAAACATAAGATGAAGGAGGGATAAAAGGGGCTCATTTCCACAGTGAAACTACAGTGAAGTCTGGGCTGATGTGATTATGTGATCCTAAATTTAGCTGAGAAAGAAAGCACATAGCAAACCTGCTAGCAATTTCTTCTCAGAGGCAAAGACGACTCTTACTGGTCTTACTGGTCCTTTTTTCTTTTTTTTTTAAACAGATCCTTAGATAGACATCCTTAACCTTGTATTTCTTCTCATATGCTACACCAGAGGAAAGTAATCTCTGCAGCAAGCACCAGAAGAAAGCTTCATGTCTCATATACTTCATGGCTAATCATTAATCCCATTTTTGTGGTCACTGTATGATAATAATGCTATGTCTAAGCAATTCTCTTGGAAATGATGAAACTATTTGCACTGGGCATCTTTCACCTTTGTAAACTAAAAGGATTTGAAAATGCAGATGTCAAATCTAATGAGTTCTCATTGTGACAAAATCTCTGTAAGAGCAATTTAGAAAAAGCCATAGATGCTGATGAATATTCAATTCATGTGTCCTGGAGCAGAATTTAACACAATTATTTTTTTCTAAAAGCTGTTTAAATTTAATTCCAGGCACATTCTTATACAGTTTGTACTGTAAAGCAGTGCAAATTGGCTGTATGTATTTGTAGGATAGCTAAAATTGGAAAAGAATGCAAAGATAAAAATCTCCAATATGACAAGTGATAATTTTTTCCTGAAATTTCTGGCTGTTTTGGGTCATGATCAGCTGTAGTAAAACTGGGTCCAGATTTCACAGTTCTTTCATTATGCATTCTGACCCCACTCCAAAACTTCCAAGAAATGATGGATTTTTATTTTATCTTATTATCTTGAAACAATAAAGCCTATTATTTTTCTTTGCTGTTGTAGTTTTTGAACAGTTGTAACTATTCATGAGCCCATTTTTGCAGATGTTGACCAAGCACACTTAATATATTTTTATCAACCATGAAGGATACCATTCAAGTTGTAATGAATGACTTCTATTTTTCACTTGAAAAAGCCTCACAGAAAATTCTGAGGTACTTTACTGCCATTGGTCTGTAAGCATAAATCATGCTGACTAAGCCCCAAGACTAAATCCTACCCTAAATTTGGTCTAGTATAATTGCAATGTCCTTTCCTTAGTAATAGTTGCTTTCTACTCTGTTTCCTACACTATTTACAACTTTTAATGCTTAGTCATTTAAACCACTTGAATGTAATTACATTAGTTCACTATTTTTCTTCACTCATTTTTCTTGGTGCAAAACCCAAAACTTAATTCCTTCCCATATATACAGTTTCCAGCAGAAGAATAAGACTATTGAAATCACAGAGACTTTGTGTAATACTGGATCTTTGGATCAAACTTTTATACTTTTTCACCCTTCTCTTAAACATTTTAACACCTGCTCTTCATGATCTGTCCTTATTATAGCAGACTGCTCAATTTCCTTTTGAGATGAGGACAACATTTTTATTTGGGAAAGATAAGAAAGAGATTTAAAAAGCAACAACCTCCCCCCTACTTTTGAGGAAACATGACAAAGAAGAAAACAAAACAAAAAAACCAAAACAGAACAAAGATTATTAATGCTGAGATTTAAAATCCCTACACAATTTAGTACTGGAATACATCTAAATATTAAATAAAAATTCTCTCCAGTCTTTTATGTGCAGAATCTTTTACCTCATGCCAGAAGATTACAGCACATCAATGGTTACTCAAGAAGCTATTTACTAATCCACATACTGGCATTTTTTGGTGGTGGTTGACTTTACAAAAAGAAGAAAAACATGGGAATGCAATAAAACTAACTCTTTTCATGTAAGACTTATTTCTGATAGCTTTTTGAATTGGTTTTCTGGTATGATTTTATGCCTTGAAGAGTGGCAATGTCCTATGGTTTCATATATGTTTAAGATGCCAAAATGCATTGCTACAGATCACAGTTTAGTATGTGAAGAGCTTCAGAATAAATGCGAGCTGCCTTGAAGCTGTGTAGGCTGGAGTTGTTTCTACCATTTTGTTGTAAGTTGATAATGTCTAGTTTTTCCTTTAAAAATATAACAAACAATCAGCTCACTTGGTACAGCTGTTCTCTAATATCACTATTAACTACAACAGTCCAAAACAGCCTTCCAAACATGCTGCTTCCTGCTAATGTCTTATTCCAGCTGCTGTAGAGCACCTCAGAGAGTGGCCCTGGACAACTTCCTCAGTGCAGAGTCCAGGTGGACCTGCTTGCTGTCACTGAAACTCTGTGCTTGGCCCACTTGTCAGCCCCAGGATATCAAGGGACAAGTGGCAGACAGATACCATGTCTTGGGGTCTTCCCTGAGCAATCCCTGAAATGAACAACCCACTGCAGATAGGTTTTGTCAGAACCTCTCCAAGTCAGACCATATTCAAGCTGCATCAGTATTCAGAATTAATTACAATTCTGTACCCTAAAAAATTATTAAAATATGGAATAAAACCTTTCATTGATTTGAGAAGTGTCCTGGTCTTCAGGACACTCTCAAAAGAAAGCAGGATAGATACAGTGCAATCAGAAACAGATGCCAAAGTGGGGACTTTTCTGACTGGGTAAACTGGAAGCAGGCAGAGGTGACAGAAAACACAGGTACAACTTCTGGATGGAGAAGCACACAATGTGGCTAGGACATTCTGACAAAGGTGCCAAGACCTTTTCTTTTTCTGTGAATTATAACTCAGCATGCTGTGATGCTCCTTCCTCTTCCATGAAATAAAACTTGGTGACAGTTTTCAGGCAAGCAGGTAGCTTCCTCCCACTGAATACCTTCACAACCTTGACTCCTGGTTGTGAGCTGATCACTCCAGCAAAAAAAAGTGTTCGTCTTTAATCTCATTCTCCAGAAGCTCAAGTTTATGACATTTTTCCTCCATTGTATCAATGGGAGAAACTTCTTGTAATTTTTTCTTTACTTAGCTTTCTAGTTGCTTTGTTTTCTGAATGGAACACCAACGAAACAATGAAACAAGAAAGCAACAAACAGATTTTTCAAGTAATAGTAACTGCCCACTGTAAGAAAGAAACAACCCTAACACCCCGTGATCCCTCTGTAAAAGAATTTCAACATCCAGGACAAACCACTGCATTGTCTCAAGTCACAAGGAAGTAAAAATAGAAAGTTAAAATCTGGGAAAGCTGAAGGTGAAGATCAAGATCAAGATTAGAGAAGTGTTGAGAGCTTTTGACAATAAGAACAGGAAAATAACTCATTTCTTATAAGTATAGTGCCAGGAAAACTCTTTAAAGCAGAATAAAGGAAGTAGCTGAGGTGGAGAGCAGACTAGATTTTTGACCCAGAACACCTTCACCCTGGCAATAATAATAACAGACAGCACTGAATAGCAGAAATCTCTCACCATAGACATCCGGATTTGAAGAAAGAATTTGAGATCCTTTATCAAATTTCTGAACGTGATACCCCTGGAACAACTTGAAATGTTATTACATTTTTGCCTAGCAAAATCAATTAACATTGTCAAGGCTTTACACAGAGGTACAGCAAGTACTTTTAAACTAAACACAATAAGCTTCACTGTAGCATTTGGTATCAAACTTCCAGTCTCTCCCTTCTCACTTTTGCCCTTGGATTTATTATGAAAAACTTGCTTAGACAGAGTTAACACTGGTGCCAGTGGTTGGCATGATAACAGCAAATTAGGAAAGACACTTTGAGTTTCCTGATTGATAATTTTTTAAAACACAGACTCCATCAGCTAGTAAGCAAATAATAGAGAACCCTGCAGCGCTGCAAAAAGCAGACCTAGTAATTGTTTATGAAAAAGAACCAAATCTAATGGAAACTCCAGCAAATTCTAACTGAAGCACTACCTAAAAGCAAAGAAATACAATTGCCATAGCTTAACAGTGAACTATCAGTGAAAGAGGACATTTGGGAGGGAACAGCACAAGCTGGAAAGGTACCAGCTACACTGAGAAGATAAAATTACAACTTAATAAAATACTGATCTTTAATTCTAAATGCATTTCTGCCTTGGAAGTCATCTCAAGAAGCAGCTAGGTGCCTAAACATTTTTGAAAGCAAATGCCTTAGAAAATTACTTTAAAACACATTATGAAAACCCAAGATTTGTCAGACCTCAACAACACCTTATATTCAAAGTTATCTGGAAAGGAAGGTAAGGATTTTTGTTGCATGTGAAAATGTGCTGCTCTATGTTTGCTGGGTGGTAGCAGTAAACAAAAGATATTCCACTTAATGAGGGGAATTATACAGTACTTCAAGTAAAGGACATGCAAAAGATAGATGGCAGAATCTAGAATTACAGCACTAAACATCTTCTCACCCTTCCTCTTTCTTTAAAACTTAAAAAGAATCTTTCAAACTAAAGTTATGGATTCCTAATGCATAAAATTAACACATTTCAGAAGTACTTCAGAGAGCCTTGTAAATTTTTCTACAAATAACACAGGGGGAAAAAAACCCCAAAACTTTGAGGGTTTTTCTGTAAAAGTCATCAAAGACTATGAATGGGGAGTGGTACTATGACTACTCACTGTGTTGTGCTATCATACTTTCTAATGCAATTGCTTGTTTCTGATGAGTAATTTTATCTGTTTTGTCCTCCTGTAAACTTAAAAAGTTTTGGTTTTGAGATATTGTTCCTGTTCCTCATATAATCTATCCATTTATAGGGATAATAGTCTACTGAGTTAATTACTTTTGAAAAGTAAACTTACTCTTTTGCTTCCACATTTGTCCAAAGAAAGCCCTCCAAATCTTTCTCTACTCGTTTGCATAGAGTTGCAGGAATGAATGTAGAGGCTGCTTTAGCCTGATTCCTTGCACTTACAGTTACATTGTTTCCCTCAGTTAAAAAAACAAACAAACAAAAAAAAAACCCCAAAAAACAAACAAACAAACAAAAAATTATGTGTAAGAAAGGCAAAGTTGAAAAGGCCATCAAGGAAAACAGCAGTCTTAAAATCAAGATACTAATTACTTCCTAAATGGACCTTCAACTAAGAAAGCTGTAGCACCTTTGTTAAACGGAACAAATAAAGCATCTAAACAAGTCCTAGTCTCACAGCATTGTTCTTTTTGCAGTTTCAGTTATAGTATTGCTCTTCTGCAAGGCATGGCAAGGTATTGTGAAGCAGTTGCTTAGTCACAGAGAGTCATTTTATCACAGCAGGTATAATTCTGTGTTACTATCATAGTTTTCTTTCCACTTTTTTTCCTGCCCCAACACAGAAACATTTTTTACTCTGGGGAGTGCACAAAGAATTACATACTAGTATACACATTTGTGAAAAGATGTAAATGTTGCTCAACTCTTTTAACAGACTTCTAAATAGATTAAAGAAAGAAATGAATACTGAATCACTTACATCCATTCCAAAGATGGCAATGGATGGTAAAGCCTCAAACCGAAGCATTCTCAGGCCTCAAATTGTCAACTTCAGTATTACTGCAATCCAGATTTAAGGGATAATTCAAAACTTAGGACACAATGTCTGCAACATATCCCATTTTTACAATGAAACAGGTAAGCAAACCGATAACTGATAGTGAATCAGTATGCTACTTTTGACTTTTTTTTACATTTTCATAAATGAAAGACAAAGACAAACTGCTTGCCTGTCAGGAAACAAAACAAAACAAAACAACAAAAAAAAGTGTAAACATCCCCTTCCCCAAATCAAAACCTGGATTACCTGTGTGTTTGTAAATTAGGAATGTTTTGTAGATGTCTATACACATGTTAATGATATATTGCCTTGAGTACCACCTAGGTCAGAGATCAAATTTGTTGTTCCAAATTAGCTGCCTCAGAGATGGTTTCAAAGAGTGATATGAAATTTTCCCTTTGGTTAAATAAACTTCTTTCAACTAGTTGCCATTCTTCACCAAATTTGAATACAGAAGGAGGTGAGAAGAGAATAATTTATTGAAAATTACTATCAAGAATATTGTGCAACTAGACTTGGAGAAAAAGGGGGTTTTGGTCCTTCATTGTATTTCTGATTCTGGAAAATGTTCTTCCACAATTTGTATGTGAAAGAATTCAGTTTATGCTTTGTTAGGTCCAACAGAAGTCAGGCAGCATAACCCAAGTTTGACAGATGCATCTCCTAAATGATGCAATTCAGCTTTGGTTCTGCTGGAGACTGACACTATGGTAAACTTGGAGAGCCTGATTCTGCAGCCTGGCATACATGTATATCTGCCCCTTGTCTGCAGAAGTTCTTCAGGTATGAAATGAGGCATGCAAAGATCTGAGCTGAGTGGAGATATACCAATACCTCGTAGTCTTCTCCCTATCCCCAACCTTTACAACCCATAGATTAAAAAAAATAAATAAATTATAAACAGTGACTTTTCGTAACTGACCTGAGCAAGGCCTGCTGACAAAAGATAAGACCAGTAGAGTCTTCAGATATCTAATTGGTGCCATGTTTCCTGAAGAGACAAAATTGCTTCACAAGTGTATAAGGAGTATTGACACCACTTGAACATTTTCCTTAGTGTTGCCAAGTAACTATTCTGAGAGCTGTGAGATAAAAACAGGTAAGAAACTGCTGGCAAAAAAAAATTTCTGGGTGTGGTTTTGGAGTATTTTAGTGGTTTTCTCTGAGCATTACTGTGGAAAACAGTTAAGCTTACAAAGATGCCATTGTCTATCAACAGTATCAAAGAAGGTGTCCACCAACTCTAGACTATTAAAGGCATTAAAACTACATTAATTAGTGTTTTCCTGTTTAGGAGCAAGAGACTGTATTGCTACCTTTTGTAGAGATAGATAGACAGATAGATAGATAGATAGATAGATAGATAGATAGACATATGAAGCGTAAGAGGGGAATTCTGAGCAAGTAAAATCAGAGCAGATGGGAAAAACTGGTGTGAAATTCTTAGGGCGCACTTATATGCATTCAATGTATTTTATGACAGGTACTTAGTCACAGAGACTATTTGCTGAACCCTTTCTTGCTTATATGTCCGATGACATACTTAATTTCATACTAAGACACTGAATAAGAATCAGGCAAACTCTAAATTTTCATTTAAACTGTCTTTAATTATCTTTCCAACAAAGTTGATTGTCTGTTGGAAAATGTATTGAAATTAGTCTCAAAAGAGAGGTGTAACAGTATCAGTGCTGATATTTCACTGCTGTATCCTGCCTCAGTTCTCTTACTCTTGGTCTAGCTGATTAAAGAGATGCTTTTCTCTTGAAAACTACTTAGCACAGTGTTCAGAAACAAGCAGTTAATAATATTCATTAAACAGACTTAAGAATTATTTATTGAATTAGGAATGGTTCATCAGCTTGCCTAAATCAATACTGCTGCATTGATCTCAGCCAAAGTAGGTAAGTTTTCTGTCTGGTTACCTTGAGCCTGTTGTGATCATGTTGGTAAATCAGATATAGCAGTATGTCATCTTTTCGAGACTCTAAAAAAGGCCATAAGGCAACTCATGGAATGTGCAGGACATATGCATACCGTGTTCAAAAGGAAGATTTTAGGTTTTCCCATATTTTAGGTATTCCTTTACATGTGGCTCTCTTATCTTACTACTTAAATTACTTTTTCTCTTCTCAAGTTTCTCATCATAAAACCAATTGAAAGATTTTAGTGATATTTAAAGACAAAAATACATAAATAGCTAGATAAGGATGGAAATCCAAAGTGGTGGCAAGCATTTATATGGTAATTGTCATGAATGTGTTACAAATGAGAGCACAAAAGTGCAAAAAAAATTAGTCTAAAAATTCCCTCTCACGCAATGGTGTAGCTGTGCTAGATGTCTCTTTCTTAAGGCTTCTTTCTGGGATTAATGGCCACACTAAGTTTTACTTTTCTAACTTAGCTATCTGTAAATGTTTCTGTCATTCAAGCCTCCCCTCAACATTTCTGAACTCCGTTGGTCAATTTCAAACCGATGTGACGTAGGTACCAATGATAAAAGCCCTTGCAGACGCACTTAAAATAGGGCAAAGAAGAGAAAACATATCCATGCCCCAGTGACCCACTGACAGGATGCAGCATGAACCCAGTTTGTCTTTAGAAACCAAAAATCTAGAAAGGACAAGTTTTAATGTGAATGCATGTCTTTCAAGATAGGTGATAATGCAAGCATGAAAAGGAAACTGTAGGAAATAATTATTTACCACTTGTGGAACTGGATACTCAGGGAAAAGTAGGGAAATTTTGAAAGTGTCTGATGTCTTGGGAAGAAGGTATGATGTACAGACAATTTAGAGGTCTTGTCAAAGGAGACTAATCCATGTCACACAGGTTTGGTATTTAGTGGAATGGAAGTGATGTGGTCACTAAATATACTTATAATGGGAAGCAGTGACAAAGTTCAGAGCAGCCAGAAGATTACCTCAGACTTCTAGCCATGACAGAGTAATGTCAGGACATTTATTACCCTCTGAACAATGTTCTGTCAGGATCATTGAATATTCAGGATCCTTTGTCTACTTGACATACTAATATTAATATTTTAATTATCCTACCTGACTATCTCAGCCTTTCAGAAATAACTTTCTGTACCATAGACTCTTGGGGTAGGGAGTTGCCATTATTCACCGGCAGAAACAGGGAGAGAAAAGCGCCTCTCGGCTCTTACTGCCCAGCACTTAGCCCTCACTGCCTCTGTTGTCTGTCTTGGGTTAGGAAGTAGATCCTGAAGTGCCTGTCAAAGTGAGGTAAACTGTTGTCAGTTTCTGTCCCAAAGTCTTTGAAGTTGGTGGAGGGCATACTTGACCTGATATTTCAGCATTGACAAGTTCTGTCTGGGACAATATGCAGTTCTTGTAGTGTTTTAGTGACCCAAGCAAATAGATAACATGAGTTATACTCGTGCTACACTGCATCTTGTTCCACGCAGTATGCATTTTACCCATGCTGAAAAAAATGTTACTAGCAATCCTTCATTAGGAAAATTCATACTTGCTTTCTTCATTGTGAGAGGCTATAATGTAGGAAGGTCTGGAAAGCCTGATTTCTCTGCTGTCTAAACAGTCCAGAATTGAGAGGAAAATCAGATTTGTACCTAATGCAAGTTTTGCCACTTTATCACATATTAGCTTTTACAAATATCTGCAAGGAACAAATAGTTGTTATTGTTTCTGCATTTGCTAATACTTTCGTTTAAATATCACACAAGGGAAATTTGAACGCCCTAACAGAAAAATAGTAGTGCATAAAAAAGTGACTCTCAGACTAAGCTGTCTGCCAAAACAACCATTGTGGTCTTAAATACTTGAAATAAGTCTTCAGTGTGCATTTTATAGTTATCACAGACTCACCAATAGGTCTGTAAGAGGGTACAGAACATTTCCAAATGCCAAGTCCTGGAGAAAGCTGTGAAATGTCATAATTCAGAGTAATCAGTACACAAAGAAAATCCAGACCTTTGATGACCCCTGGTGAATAAACTGAGCACTGCACTGAAATGATAACTGAAGATGTCCTTGGAGTAATACTCCAGTCAATTCTCACTCTAATTAAAAAAAAAAAAAAAATGAAAGTAATAAAAAAAAACCCCAACCCAAAACAATTAAAAGTTATTCCCATAAAAAGCAGAAGGAAGGGGACAAAGCTTTTTTATGGCATGCCAAAGAAAACAGTTCTTCTGCAGCTGGAGTAGCACCAACTTGAGAGATAAACAAGGTATTAGGCGATCTAAAGCTAATGAACTATATTCCTGCATCCCTACTTTAAAAAAAAAAAAAAAAGTCAACTTATCAGATGAAAATTATTTTACTGTACAAATACCCTATTTCTTTTATGACCCAGAGAAGGCGAAACTTTAAACAGTACAGCAATCACAAGGAGCCTTGTGAATCCAGACACTTCCTGAACTGTCAGACATTGCTTATGGCACTGAGAAGGCTCCCACTGTCCCTGTCCATCCCCACTCTTTCTGCATATGCTCTGTGCTATGTCTCTGTTAAAGTCTCCCTTTTGGAGTAGTGTGTTAGTGACAGGAAGTTCTTCATCAGACTCGGTGACTGTAAATAAGGCTGTGCATTGCTCTGCAGAGTAGTTAAGTGAAATGTAGAGTCACAGAATCATTATCTCTGTCTTTTTCTTTAAATATACCAGTTCCTACAATGAGTAAAATAACACAGAATATAAACTCCTCTTCAAAAGGACAGCATCATGTAGGTTGTTGCCTCACAAATTGCTCTGCATAGGCTGTAGTAAAGAAAGGCACACCTATTTGGAATGCTTTTTACACTATGAATCAAAAGTTAAATTAACCTGACTTTTTTTAAGAAAGAAGCTGAAATGGGAGAATTAATCACATGCAGCTGTAATTTTATCATAGAAATGCATATAAAGTAGAAGATGTTTAACCTAGACCTACCCATAAAAATCAAAATTATGTCTCTTTTATATCTAAGATAAATAATTTATTATGCGTAAGCAATATATTTTATTTCTGACAAGTCCCATACTCAAGTATCTGATGTTAAATACAGACCAGACATAGACATTTCTCAATCATTCATGGTCTTTTGGTGATGAAATCTAGCACATGTGAAGAAGACACAAGATTACCTGATAACTTAAAGCTGAACTGAAGGACTACTTTTGCACCAGAATAAAAGGGGAAGCACTAAAGGACCAGAGTTTAGACATAATACTTCTATTTACCACTTGTATAATTTATCAATAACATTCAAACTAGTAAAGGGACTGAAGAACTTCTCAGTGTGTCAATAACATCTTTGCAAGCAATTCTGAGTTTTATTCATGGTTTTAAATTCCCTCTCTCTCTCTAGACTCCAATCTAACAAAGCCAGACAAATTTATTTCTGACCAGGACTTTCAGAAATCTTAAAGAAATCCCATGCTGTGAAAAGCATGGAAGATGCTTCTACCTCCTGCCCAGCAGCTCCTTTCAAGAGAAGGTATACAGGCAGAGCTGGGAAAGAGAGCATCCCTGAAATGGCAGGGCAAAAGCATAAGCCCTTCTAGCTCTGATAAACTGTAGAAAGGAGTGTCAGGGCATGAATTTCCCATATTCCTTGAGTAAGCTAGGCTTTCACCTTTCTTCTAAGTGAGCACTAATTCAAGTAGGGCAGCTCTAGGGAACACAAGAATGTCATATTTCTGTCAAAACTTCATAAAAATGCAACATTTTTGTCTCTATCCTAGAAACAAAATGTTTTCGATTCAAAAATTACTCCAAAACTTAACACTGAAGCCAGTCTCAAGAATAAAATAGACCTTTCACCATCAGGCTAATCAGTCTTATAGTGTGTTCTACTTGGTGAAGAAAAGTAAAATGTAATATTTCAATCATACAGACAATTCCTCTCCCTGAAACTTCTGGATAATCAAAAGTGGAAAAAACCATTATTTTTTGCAAATGTAAATCTATTTATCTTACCAATCCATCAGGGCAATGTATTTTGTGCTGATACTTATACCTGTAGGTATAAGAAACTTTTTTTGCTTGATATCACAAACTGAAAGGTACACTGTCAGAATAAAAACTGTATTTTTACAAATCCTTTGTGAAAATTTCCATAATCAAAATATCTTTTATTTGCACCACTTTTGCTGGCTCTCTCTTTTTCTTTTTCATTCAATTCAAACAATAAAAGCAGACCAGGCAGACTGATTTTTGCATGTATTCATTTTAACATGCTGTCTCACATGTGGTAATAAAATATTGTGGCATTTGAGCTGAAATCCCCTGCAAGACTATGTTTACTTTCAATACACTCTAGTGCTACAACCTGTTTTTCAAATATTTAAAAACTTTAAATACAAATTATAATTAAGCTCCAAATGTTAATGCATTTGTGTTGCAAGTTTCATAAATATCCTTTAAACTAACAAAGTGAGAAAGACTCTTTCAATATCATGATATATGTTATCCTACTTTATTACCTCGTTGCCCTAATTATTGATTTCAATTTCCCCTGTTGATTGTATGGAAATTATACAGAGTACTTAAAAAGGATATGAAATTCTTATTGCAAAACTGCAAGAATTAGTGGTTTGTTTCAGTAGCTGCTTGTAGTACCCAAAAGTAATTAATGGTTTTTCCCCTTTTTTCCCCCCCTCGTTTTAAAGATAGCTCACTCTCATGCCCTTCTTATTGTATTTGGAATTTTTTTACATACCACCTAACTGACAAGAAGCCTTTGACAAGACAGACAACCAATGTAACGATAAATTTTGAGATACTGTGATAAGGTGATGATGAATTTTTAATTCAATTGTCAGCTGCAACATTCTGCTTGCAGCTCCAGGACAAAATGAAAAGTTTTCTATAAGTCATTCCAAAGTGATTGGTACATTTGCATGTGCCAAGCAATATGGTTTCCTATTATGAGGCCATTGCTCACACAGAAGGCACCTTAATACTCACGCTCAGTATTTTTGGAAAATGGATAATAAATGGTCTTGTCGCTTACTTTGGGACGTTGTTATCACACACCCTCAGGGAGAGATCATCACATATGTGTTTTCATGTAATGCATGCCAAATTCTAAGCCAGGACTTCTATATGTTATCTAAATGCTTTTCAGAAATCAACTTCAAAATTTGAAGGGATTTTTTCCTGAAATAAGAACATTCCAGAGATGCAGAACACTGTTCCCGATAGAGGTTTGCTATTTACAAAAAGACCTGGGTTCAACCTGAAGCCTGCATAAATCTTTCGGTGTGTATTACTATACTTTAAAAAGTTCTGCTTCTTCCCTGTCAGCTGCTATCATTCAGCATATCATTGTTTTCATGAAGTCTAAACCTCAAAATTTACAGTATACTCTAAGCCTAGTTCGAGAATTCACTAGAGGCTACAGGCTGCAGAATGACTCAGGTGCTACAGGTATAATCTACCACTGTCACTGAGGTACATTGCATTTAACAGTGTTAATTTGCATAAAATGTAACTGTAAAAGGATCACGCTGTGATAATAGAATGGGAGGATCTGAAGACTGAAGGTACATCTGATGGGTGGGGCTAAACCTATTATTTGAACTAGTGGGAAAGTCTTCCCCCTGCCAAAAATCTTCATTAATGAAAAATTAGCATTTCCTAGCTTTTAGGAAAAAAAAAAAAAAAAAAATAAAAAGAAAACAACTCACTCACCCCCAAACCCCAGATTTCACATTTTGATGAAAAAAATTAATTTCTCTGGGAATAAGATTCTCCCTTCTCTTCCCTTCCCTTCCCTTCCCTTCCCTGCCCTGCCCTGCCCTGCCCTGCCCTTCCTTCCCTTCCTTCCCTCCTTTTTGTTATATCTCTTTTTTTTTTTTTAAATCAGTTTGTTGTTGGATTTCCTTCATCATGCCTTTCTATCATAAAGCTTTTATGACATTTTTAAAAATCATCTGAATTATTAACTGTCATCAAGCTACTGTTTTGCCATGTGCTACCTGGAGTTCTATCATCTTTAATATTAAATTCTTATTGCAAAAGATGTGCTTTAATTTTAATTGAGCTAAGACAAATTAGCTGCCTCAATGTAAAATCCTGCAGGAGACATGATAGAGGCTGTTTTTATTGCAGTTTAGGTAGTAAGTTAAAAATGCCTTGTCTCAAATAGGATTTAAATTTAGATGGTCAACTTGTCATGCTTCTTTTTAACACAAAATGCACCCTTTTTCTTAGTGAAGATACTCACACATCAAAGATTGCACTGCCAAACTTGTATATATGTTATATACAGAGAGATATAAAATACATCAGTTGATAATTTACTGTTATGAGATGTGACAGACTGTACTCTGAAAGCTGAATTTTTTCTGTCTTCATTTATAACAGCTTTCCTGAACGCAGCCCTTCCTGTGTGCATCAGCCCTTACTTGGAGGGGGTGATCCTCACTGTAGGACGCCTTAACTGATGTCTGTCTGGACTGATAGCTCATAGATAAAGGACCCAGAGCAAAATTGGGTTGTGTTCACTGAAAAGATTGGTGATTCTGGATTTAAAACAAATAAATGCCACCCAAACTGCAAGTGTTAGATTTAGGAGCAGTGGCTGGTATAACGCATATGTTGTCACTGCCTGTTTGTTACAAAATCGTGTAGAGCTCAGTGAGTTTCTGTCACGCGGTGACAAAAGACTCACTGGGCTGTCTGTCCTGAAGCAAAGCCCAGTTCCACGGACAGAGCCATGTTGACAGCCATCCCCCTGCTGGGGCCTCCCGCTGGTGCCTCCACACCCAAGTGGCCCCTGTCATCCTTCAGTCACAGCCCTCTGAGCCTTTCTCTGACATATCTCTTCAACAGCAGCCCAACTCCTCCAGCCCCAAACCCTGTGGCCGTGGCTGGGAGACAGGTGGGGGCATTGCTCTTCTTTTCTGGGGACAGCCTGCCTGCGTCCCAAAAGCCATTGCAGGGGAATGAGACCCATCTGTTGATTGCATGCCTTGGCTTGGTCTCTGTTGGGGCAGCAAAGCTCCAAACCCCAAGCATCCTGGGATTTCGGGAGTAATCCAGAAGCAGACTGCCATTCAATCTAAGCACATTTGTGCCATGGGTTGAAATGTGCTGCTTCCCCCCTACCTCACTGGACCCATTCCAGTGTCCTGCTTTTGAGCCTTTCTGCAGACAAGCCGGCACCAGCCTTGCACAAGCCCCTCTCCTAACATCTGGGCAGCCCCATACACTCTTGCCCCACATCCCACAAGGATTCCCTCAGCCCTGCTGGCAGAGACCCCCTGCAGCCTGCAGTGTTTCTGCAGGTGATCCATCTCAGCTTTGCAGAAAAGGACCTAGGGATCCTGAGGGACACCGAAATGCAAAACACGCCAGCAGTGTGCCCTTGTGGACAAAAGGCCAACAGTCTCCTGGGCTGCATGAGGAGAGTGTTGCCAAAAGGTAGAGGGAGGTAATCCTTGCCCTCTGCAAGGATCCTCCACACTTGGAGTACTGGGGTCCAGTTCTGTCCACCCCAGTACAAGACAGACATGAAGCTACTGGGTAGAGTCCAAAGAAGGGACACGAACATGATGAAGGGACTGGAGTATCTTTCCTAAGAGGAAAGGCTGAGAGATTTGGGACTGTTCAGCCTGGAGAAGAGCAGGCTCAGGGGGATTTAATACCCATTTATAAATACCAGATGCAGGGAATAGAGAAGAAGGAGCTGGACTTCTCTTGCTGGTGTCCAGTGACAGAACAGGAAGCAGTGTGCACAGTTAAATGCACAAAATTCCATTTAAAGCATAAGACAAAACTTTTTTACTGGGAGCAGGGTCTTAGACTAATTGTTGAATAAACTGTCTATACATTTAATCATCATCTCTTGCTTAATTCTATGATCTCTTGCTTTCAGTATCATGAAGAAAACTGCAAGGAGGAGGTAATTGTCTTCCCTTTATCATCTTACTAGGTTCACGGTTGTGAAGTTACCTTGTCAAAATAAACTAGGAACCAAGTAATAGGCCCCTTACACTTCGAAGAACAGCTTTGATGAAGTCATCACTGATTACAGATTACCATAGTAAAATATGAGTGAAAAATGCACTAAACATAGAATGAAGCCAAATTACAGTTCTTGGATGGTGTGTTGGCTCTAAGCCAACGTTGCTGAACCAATGCATCTAACCCTGTTGGGGACTCGGCACTAGTTCATATGTTCACTCATCAGATAAATCTAGAAATTTACCCCCAAAAAACTACCTTTCAAAGTCAGTTTAATGCTGCTATGTCTTGGTATGTATACAACTTAACACAGGAAAGTAAAAGTATTACCATTTTGTTCTATAGGCAAGTTGGAAAGTATTTTTGCCTTAAATTCGGGAACTTTTATGCAATAACATCATTAGTTACTATTTTCAAGTTTAAAATAGCCAGTGATCTTCTCTGTACAAAGATTCAAAATCAATTTCCTTCAAGTGAATATTATAAAGCTTCAGAAGAGAAAAAAATCTTAAAAAAAATGTCCAGAATTTGTTTGAAGAGATATGTTTTTTAAAAATTGCAATCCCACCCCCCACCCCCAGCTAAAAGATCAGGAGAAAGCATGACAGAGTATGAGGCAGATGAGATAATAGACAATATAATTACAGAGCATTAAAGCCTCAGATTTATTTTTAAGACATTCAAGCTCTATTTAGAAAAGCCCTTTGCTAACTTTTGTGAATCTAAAAAGAATTGTCCTCACATATCGAACAATAATGTGACTAATGGTGTTAAAGCTTCATCATTCCCTATTCTAAACCATTCCATACAATAACTGGACAGAGTGTTTCTGCAGCACAAATAGAAAATAACAAGACTAGAGGAGTGGTAGTGCAGCAAAACTTCAATAGTCTGCAAAAAGAGATTTGTTGTGCTCTGTGCTCTCAGTGTGGGAAGTGACAAGCGAGTCCTGAATTTTCTCAATAAGCTAACACGCATGAGGAGGTTAACCACACATCCCCTTGCAGGCTGCTCACAAGCTACCATTTCGCTGCTGTGTGGCACAAGAGCGGCAAGACTAATTCAGGGCGAGAGCTGAGGATATGTAAGTCAGGTAGGTGGTTCTCTGAAATGGAGCTGCACCAGCCTGATAGGCATAAGGAGAAAAGCAAACATAAACCCATGTTGATGGGTTTGGAGGCAAGTAAAGTGTGTGGCTTAGCAAAGACACAGAGAACTAGCTTCTATATTAATTTAGTTTGGAGTCTGCAGAGATGTCTTGAGTCTCCCCTAGTTTTGTTTCACCTTTCTGAGACAATGGATAAGGAAAATACTATTGCTTATTGTCAAAGCCATCTGCACACCTTCTGGTGCTATTACACTACTGCAATTGTCACCTCTTTTCAAGAAACTTCTAGGCTCTTCCATTCAGGAATCCTGCTCTATTCTTTGTATTTTTGCAGAACAATATAAGAAAATTATCACTTTCCTCCTATATTTTTTCCTTCTCTTAGATAAAAAAAAATAAAAATCAATGTATACTTAAATCAGAACTTAAAAAAATAAAATTATTTACATAGAGATTTATATTTAAATACATACTTATATATACATATATTAGTAGATATATGTGTGCATGTGTGTAAATTACACAAAGCTAGAATGCTTGTGCTTGACTAACCACAATAGATTGCAAAATGTGGACAGCAGCAGAACACATGAGACGTTCTGTTTCCCTTCTGTTGTTTGATGCCTGAAATAACACCAAAATGAAAATATTCACATTTAGCTGCATTTTTAAAACCGTGAATGACAAAGGAAAATTCTACAGTGGTTTTTGAAGATATCCTTAGTTTTATCATTACAGTTGCAATGGAGATTATCCTTAGATGTTAGCTGAAAGTTTCTTCAGAGAATAAGGAAGCATGTGAAAATGTTGATTTGTTTGTGTGAATAACAGACAACAAAGGCTACTAATATGGGCAGATAAAAGGAAGGAGCCGAATTCCTGAGGGTGAAGAAGTAAAACATGAGGGGTAAGACTGCAAAGAGCCATAAAAACAAAAAACAATATTTTATGGTTGGTGAAAGAGAGAGAAAGTTCCAGAGTGTGACAGGACACAGGTACATGGTTAAAAACGGAAGTTAGCAAAAGTGGTTTTGCATTAGCATGCTGAAGAAATATTAGTAGAAACAACATTTGCTTTGCTCAGAGAGTGTTGATATAACTACAGTTGAAAATGTAGACAGCTCTGAGCCCCAAAAGCCATTTCGTACCTGTATGGATAGATAACAAAGGCCTTACTTCAGATATTATTCAGTCATAACAAGAATTTGGGGATCTAGACAAAAGACTATATGGAAGATGGTGCCACATTATAGACCTGAATAGCAGTCGGTATGATCATTTGTTCTACAGTAATTAAAATGGGTATAAAGAGGGGCTTCTCTTATGAAAGACTGAAAAAACAGTATAAAGAAATCTATTAGAATTACCATGGCAACAACTAACAATCTCATGTGCAAAAATGAAAAAAAAAAAAAAGAAAAAAAAAAAAAAGAAAACCCAAACCAGAAAAACAAAACAGAAAATCAAATGAGAATTTAAACAATGACGATCAGGTCTTCTCAGAGTCTTCTCTTCTCCAAACTGAACAACCCCAACTCTTTCAGCCTCTCCTCATAGGGAGGTGTTCCAGGCCTTTGATAATTTTTGTGGCCTTCCTCTGGAGCCTCTCCAACAGGTCCATGTCCTTCCTGTGCTGAGGGCTCCAGGGCTGGACACAATACTCCAGGTGTGGTCTCACCACAGCAGAGCAGAGGGGGAGAATCACCTCCCCCGACTTGCTGACCACGCTTTTTTTGATGCAGCCCAGGGTACGGTTGGCTTTCCGGGCTGCAAGCACACATTGCTGGGTCATGTCCAAATTCTCATCCACCAGGACACCCAGGTCTTTCTCTGCAGGGCTGCTCTCAATCTCTTCACCCCCCAGCCTGTATCGATACTGGGGATTGCCCTGACCCATGTGTAGGACCTTGCACTTGGCCTTGTTGAACCTCATGAGGTTTTCACAAGCCCACTTCTTCAGCTTGTCCAGGCCCCTCTGGATGGCATCCCGGCCCTCAGGGGTGTCAACCTCACCAATAAGTTTGTTGTCATCTGCGGACTTACTTAGGGTGCACTCAATCCCATCATCTATGTCATTGATGAAGATGTTAAACAGCACTGGCCCCAGAACAGACTCCTGAGGGACACCACTTGTCACTGATCTCCATCTGGACATTGAGCCATTGACCACTACCCTCTGGAAGTGACCATCCAACCAATTGCTTATCCACTGAACTGTCCACCCATCAAACCCATGTCTCTCCAGTTTAGAGAGAAGGATGTTGTAGGGGACCGTCCCAAAGGCCTTGGAGAAGTCCAGATAGATGATGTCCATGGGTCTTCCCTTGTCCACTGGTGTGGTCACTGCCTCATAGAAAGCTACTAAGTTGGTGAGGCAGGACTTGCCCTTGGTGAAGCCATGCTGGCTGTCTTGAATTACTTCCCTGTCCTCCAGGTGCCTCAGCATGGCTTCCAGGAGAATCTGTTCCATGATCTTTCCAGGCACGGAGGTGAGGCTGACAGGCTCGTAGGTCCTAAGGTCCTCCTTTCTACCCTTTTTTAAAAATGGGTGCAATGTTAGCCTTTTTCCAACCGCCGGGGACTTCACCTGACTGCCAAAAGGAGAGTGGCTTGGCAACTACACCAGCCAGTTCCCTCAGGACTCTGGGATGCATCTCATCAGGCCTCATAGACTTATGTATGCTCAGGCTCCTCAGGTGGTCTCAAACCTGATCTTCTCTTACAGTGGGAGGAGCTTTGCTCTCCCAGTCCACATCTTCTGGCCCATCCCTTCAGGAGGTGTAGGAAGAGAGGTTGCTAGTTGTCATGGTTTATAAAATCACGGGGACAGTTTTTGCTAAATACCTGGTGGGCTGAGGCAGGGACAGGGAGGGTCTCACTCACCACTTAGGGTCATGAGCAAGAAACCGACACGATTTGGGAAGAACAGGAAAACAACTGAATTTATTAACTATGTACAATAGAGAAGCAAGATATTGAAAGAGAGAAACCACATCTTTAAAAGGCACTTCTCCCCCACCCCTCCCTTCTTCCCAAAGCCCAAAGTCTTTGCTCTGTACCTTCTCCCCACC
>NW_010141378.1:0-219 GCF_000699245.1 Pterocles gutturalis | reverse complement strand
GGGGGTTACATGCTGTCTCCCGCTCCTTCCTCCTCACAGTCTTTCCCAGCTGCCACATGGAGTCCCTTTCTCACGTTAAGAGTCCTTCTCCAGAACTTCTCTGGCATGAGTCCCCTTTCCAAAATGGGGCTACAGTCCCCCGATGACTCCCTGGCTCCGGCGTGTGGCTTCTAGTTCCTGCGTGGGGTCTTCCACGGCTGCTTCTTTTCTTCACCACGT
>NW_010141377.1:26880-53439 GCF_000699245.1 Pterocles gutturalis | reverse complement strand
CCTCCCGGAGCGGTTGGGCCTCCTCCAGTCGAAGTTACCGGGCGGGCCCCGGTCCGCCAAGTAGGGTCCCAGCTATAAATAGCAGTTAGGAGAGACGGGGGGGGGTGTTTTTTTTTTTTTTTGTTTTCTCCATCCTCGATAGCTTGTTTTAATGGTGAAGGGATGGAGGGATCCTCCTCCGTGATGTCCAGGTGTGGGTAAGGAAGGAGAAAAGCTAACCGTTAGAAACACCAACCGCCCTCCTTCTGAAGAGGGGGGGGGTCAGGGTTTCTATCTAGTCCTTAAAACCCATAAATCGCCCAGGACTAAAAGCCCTTTGCAGCCAGCTTCTTCCACTGTGCCCCCGCGTGTGACACGCTACGGAATAAAAACTCCCTAATAGCCTACTAATAATTGTCTTTTTTTATCCTCCCACCTGTGACCACGGTTGAAGGCACTTGGCTTGACCTGTTCTAAGCATTTTTCCTTAAAAAAACCCAAAGAATTTGCAGATCATAATGTAAGTTGTGGGGTTAGCTTGTGTGATGAAATGCCCAGCAGGCTGGCGGTCACTGGCTGTACGTCGCGGAGAGTCTTCGGCATGCTTTCTTTTCTCGATGGTAATGGGTTTGTAGGTAAGAAAATGCATCGAAATTTTTCATTTCGAGCACACGCGTGCCCGTTGTAAATACGCACATGTGTGCAGAAGAGCATGTGTGCGTGTACTGACGCCTTTCAGTGTCCTAACTGCTGTAATCACTGAAACAGTGGTTTTACAGGAACTTGAAACGTGTTGGACTTGCATTTCTGTTTTCGGAGATTAATGAATCTTGTTGAAGGGACAGTGATAAGTTAATCACGCTGTGCCTGTTGTGTTTTCTATAGACTGAAAAAATTATTACTATAATTGAGCTGATAAATTCTGTGGGTTTTTTCGGTTTGCTTAATCTGCATTTGGCAACAGCTTATAGATACTTCAGTCCTCATCTTTTTCTTTTTTTTAGTGGAATCTTTCTTTTCAACCTACAAATAAATGAAACGGGCCAAAAATCAATGGTATTGAGAGTGAGAATTGGCAGAGAATATCTAGGCGAGGTCTTGCGATTGAGCTACGTGAATCCCTTTCGTGGAAGCAACGCAATATCATAAGGGAGGCTGATACGCAAGTTGCTACGAAAGGCACCACTGTAACTCAGGGAAAGCACAGATTTTCTTTAATTCTTCAGCTAGATGTTTTAGACTGGACTGGTCGCCAGTGAAAGATGCTTGAAGCGGTATCCTTTTTTGTCTTTTTTTTCCTTTTCTTTTTTGAAGTTCACTTGGTGTGTTCTGGAATGCTTCAGTCATAATTACGTCCTGTTCAGCAAGTTCTAATGCGTCTCAGTGAGCTCTGCGCAGTGCTAGATATGTAAACTCCAGCATCTGCATAAAGTTTTCCATGGCTGAAGGGGCCCTTGGTCACCGGGGACGGCAAACCTCAGGTTGTATTTTCAACAAGTAGGAGTGTGTCTGTAGCATTCTGTCATCATCTTGGTGTTCTTCAGGCAAAAACAGCTCTCTGCTTGAGAGTGCAGGTGATGTTTGTGCACGTAGAAGTGCTTTTTCAAAAAAGTCTCTTTAGGTTTGCTGCCAGCAGCTGATGCTGCTGTTGAAAGATGGCCGAACGTTTCTATGCATTGTAGCAGGGAATGCAAATGGTTTGAGTAGCGATTGCTGTCAAAGACCTGCTCCTGGACCTAAAACAGGCTGCTCCCTTGTGCTGAGGCTTAAATGAAAAAGTTATGTTGCAACCTGGAGAGTTGTCTTTGTGACCAGAGGTGCGTGGGGAGGCGGGTTTGAGGCTCGCACCCTGAACAAGCAGTAAGTTGTGTGTTGGATAACCGAATTTTAACTGCAGCCATAAACCCGCTCTGTTTGATGCTGCAGGTTGCGTGAGTGGGACGTGCTTTAGAAGACGCTGTGCGAGGCCCGGTTGTGCAGTTCTGTTGCTGAGCAGTCAGCCTCCGAGCCTGCAGATGCCTGTAACGGAGCGCTGCGATGGCGAGGGGTCTGATGGCAGGCTTGAACATTCACAGAAAGCAACTGCTCATCCTTGTTGATACGTTTCACTTTATGCTTTGATGCGGTGATGTTAAGCAACTCCTTTTGTCAGGGTAAATTTTAGCTGCCTTTAATCTTTCTGATAAAAATAACTCCTCAGCGTACCAGGGCAAAGTTGGTGCAATTGAAATTGGTCTACTCACACTCCGAAAAGAGGACCTTGCCTGGTAAACTTAAGCGGCTAAATCAAATGTGTGGTCTCGGAAAGGGGAGTAGAGATGAAGGGATAACAGAAGTGTGTACTGTGACCGTCGTTAAGTTTCACGAGAGTCCCGTTTGGAGTTGCCCCGTTGCTCTTTACATCAATAAGGAGGGTTAAGGCTTGTGGCTGTTAACTCAGCCTGCCGTTGCTGTGCGGTATTGAACAAGCTGACTCCTGTGGTAAGCTGTCCATGGGAAAGGTTTTTCCTTGTCTAGCCAGGTGGGAGTAGTGCTTTTATCTAATTGCCGTTTTATTAGGTACATGATATTTTTTCGTAGCTAGGCATTTGTCTCTCCTGGAACTGTTAGGAGGCGTTCTCTCGCATGCTGCAGAATAAACAAGGGACTCTATACAAAGTAGAATCACAGTAACTTTGGTTATGGCAGTGTGTTATTTTAACGTTGGGCGTTGTGATTACTTTGTACGTTGCTGGCACTGGCCCTTCAGCGGGATATACGGAGAACTGGCAGCGTTCCTGAGCTGGTCGTGGTCTGAACTCTGCGCATGGACTGTGAAAAACGTGCTTGAAGGGAGCAGCAGCAGCGCTGGGGTTCCTCGGGTCCCTGCACTGTGGGTCTGCAGGTGGCTTGGTGGTGGTCTGTGCTGCCTTACAACTCATGCCTCTGTCTGCATTTGTTCTGTACCCGGCAGCCTTCTGCCGTGCTGCGCTGGCTCCAGAAACGACAGGTCGTAATTTGGGCTGAAGCAGAGGGTCTCCTTAACTGCATTAGGAGTTTTTGAATTCCTAAAGCAGGTGAAGTTGGAAAGAAGGCGAGGTGAGCGGCTTCAAATGTCCATCGGAGCTGGATTTTCACCTCATACTGTCTTGTGTGTGTGGCTTGAGTTTGGTGGTTGTTTTTTTTTCCCTTCCACAACTTCGTATTGTAAACAGGTTAAGCAGTGTGGCTGCTGCTGCGGAAGCTGCAGGCTGAGATCTCTTGTAATTCAAGTTCTCTTTACAGACCAGGGTGTTAGCATCGCAGTGCCTGTGTTTTAAAATTGGGGAAAGACTGGCCTTGTCGCACGTGCCTTTGTACGTGCTGAGGTCAGTAGATCTCTGGCCGACTCCCAGCGAGCTACAGCGCTTTGCAGAGGGAGTTTGTGTCGGTACGCAGAGAAAGATTTGATCTTACTCTCCTGCCGAAAAACAGATAGGTGTATTTCAGTGGATTTAATTTTTGGGTTTAAAAGAGGTGGGCTGCCTTTAAACCAAAGCCAAAGGAGAGGCAGCAAGGCTTTCTGAGCTCGTGTTCACATACGTACCTGAGACTTCAGATGGACTGATGTTTCGGTGCTCTAAAACCAGGTTTTGTTTGTGTGCATGGACGCATTAGTGTGTGCATTTTGGAAGGGTTCGTTCCTGCGTGGTTGAGAGGTTTCATGGAAGCCTGTTTAATTGGTCTGCTCTCGTTTTATATGGTGTGTGCAGAACTTGAGTGTCATTTGTGCACTGTGACAGTAAAAATCACTTTTATACACATGCCTTCTCCATCTCCCCCTGCAATAAGAAAAAAGGTAAGGCCATTAAGTAAACTGGGGGGAGAAATGCTTCTTCTGGAAAGATGTAGGTGAGGGAGTGAGTGTGGTTGTAGTTATTTCGCAGGAATGTCCTTTGTTTTGTGCTACTTGAGCCATAACTAGCTGGGATGGGAAGAAATGCGGTGTGATATTTCATGGATATACTGTTTCTTAAGACTTACAGTGTACGTGTAATGGTGCAGGTGGTGGATGAGAGATGATGATGCCAAGCAAAAATGTTTACTTTGAGCTGTGTTAAGTTAGATACAGGCTGGATTTTTTTTTTTGCACCTTAAATCGCTGACCTGCATAACTTCATGCCCGCAGTTGTAATCTGGGACAGGAGATTTGTAAGATTAGAAATTGGCTCGTTTATTGAGAGTCTAGCACAGCTAATTCTTACCAGTTCACGAAGCATTGCTGATAGCGGGTTATTGTGTACTTTCTCGTTGTTTGGGTTTTTTATAGATTTTTGCAAGGAGTTTGACACTGACATCTGTGTGAGATGAAAAGTTGAGGAGGTGATCTGCCAGCCTGATTTTATGTGACTGTCCGCAGTCCTACAGTTGTGCCCCTTCCTTTTTTGAAATTCATACTTTGGTAATTGCAGATGTACTTGGGAGTTTATCAAATGGATCCCCCCCATCATGATTTCAAATTAACACGGTAAATCCTGTCCTGTGCTGGGGCAGAGAGCTCCTGGAGGAGCCCTGCCAGGAGCAGGCAGGAATGGAGGCTGTGCTCGGGGTGGGGGTCAGTCCTTCTTGTACCCCAGAGGTCTCTTGATAGCTTGTGAAATGATTCCCAGTCTTCTGTTGCAGATAAATCACTTTCTATTCTGGCTGAACGTTCCTTGGAGTCATAGTCCAGTGCCGTTAATTATTTCTGCAGTAACAGGCTGTGTTTTGCTGTTATATCTGCAACTTCACCTTAAAAATTCCACCTATTCTTGGTGTTGATTTTTATTAGAGACTTTGCTCTCTGTTGTTACCTGCTGATAGAGAAGAACATAAACAAAAATCTTACTCTGCTAGCAAAATACTGTGGGTTAATGTGAAATCAGGGTGGAGGGGGTAGTTGAAAAACAGGATTTTAAATATTCTGTGGTTTGTTCTTCTACAACGAAAAAGCATGTGGGATAGCTTAGAAATCTGCCACTTCCATCCTAATTTGGTTTACACTTTCAAGATCTTTTTCCTTTGTAAATCTTCCTTTTAACATATGTTATGTTTTCCATCTGTCTTCTCAGATGTATAAGATACAGAGAGAACCTAAATCTTTTATTTGGAAAACTCTCTTTATTAAAGATGTCTTCACAAATACTATCATGTATTGTGTGTGCAAAACTATAGTGTGAATCAAAAGAAAACTGAAACTTATCACTGGTAATTCGCAATTATAACTCAAAATATAAATGTCTTAACTTACACTCTTCAAAAGCTTCACTTTATCTTTGCCTTTCCTCTTTTCTTATTCACCACCATTGAGAAACAAGGATCTTGTTTGGAACATTGGATAAATACTGTATCTTTGATTGGAAGTAACTTCATGTGTGTATGTATGTATTTTTATTTATACATATTGAAGTTGGGAAGATAATCTCCTGCTTTTCTGAGGGTCACCTTCAATGCAGTGGGAACTTCCTTAGGAAGACAGCGTTGTCAAAGTGAGTCGCTCTTTACGGTGACATGCCTCCCAAACTCGCAGGTAGACATTGTTTCCTTGCTGCTGTCGGGTGTCTCTGAAGCAGGCATCACAGCCAGCTGTTCTGTTGCACAACGAGGAGGAAAATGCAGTGTTAGATCCCAACCCCTGGCTGCGTGTCACACCTGGAGAGCACGCGCTGCTCTCTCGCTCTGCCCAGCTTCGCCGCTGCTGGGACTTCGGTAGTTTTTTTAGTGGGTGTTGTTGATGACATAGCTTCTGTGTCATCTCCTGTGTAGTTTCATCTAATAGAGCAAAGAAATGGGGAAATTACCAAGAGACTTGAATTCAGTAAGTACCGAATGTAAATCTGTTTTGTAGTAGCTGTGAAGTTTTTTCCTAAGGTTCATAAACTCCTTTAAGGAAAGTATTAATGAGAATGACTCAGAACAGCCTCATCTCGCTGAAATTAATGCTTTAAAATAGATTTGTGAGGACTTTTTTTTTTCTATTCAGTCAGTTACAGTTGGAAGCTTTTTTTAGAGGGAAATATATAAAAATCATTAGTTTTAAGCGCATGTCTGCTGTTGCTTCCTTATGCAGGTTTGGTTTATTTTGTGCTGTATGTTCTTGCACAGCTGAATTTGAGTTGCCATGCAAACGACCCTTCACTTAACATTTGTTATCAGAAATAGGGAGGAAAAAGGGGCGTTAAAGAGAACAGAAACACACTTTTTGCAGCTCATATATATCTTAAAGGAGACACAAAACTTGCCTGTTTCCTCCTAATCTTGCATAACACTTTTGTTTGTTTCATAATATTGCTTTGGGTACCTGTTAATCATTGCTGTTTCAGTCTTGGCAGAGTAGCCTGTTCTGTGCTTCTGTTACAGAAGGTGCGTAAAGGTGGGAACTTCAGAGAAGGGCTTGTGTAGCTGGAGGGACCGTTAGAAGCAGCCTGAGCTAGAAGGCAAAACTGAGCGTGGAGTGCTCGCCACCGATGCCCTCCGTCAGTGTGGGGTCTCTGCTGATTTTTTTTCCAAGACGTGCAGTGAGGGATGGCACAGCCTGCACGTGAGGCAGTGGATCTGTCAGTTGTGTGAGCCAACTGAAGGTGTTTGCATGCTGACGCTCTGTGTTGGTACGGGCTGTGCATTTCATGCTGCTTTAAGCAAGTGCCCACTGTTAATTACCAGATTCTCTGATGATTTATCTCTGAAGGGTCATCCCAAACTTAGATGCTTTGTCAGCTGCTAAAATAGGGCAACAGAAGAGGTGTGTGTGTTAGTGGTAGGATGAGAAGGAGACCTCACTTCTGCTGATGTGCTCCAAGAACCCTAAAATATTTAATCTTAATTGGGATGATCCTGTGAATGAAAATCTGAGGTTACCAGTGCCGTGGTCTCCCAGTCCATAGGCTGCTCGCTGCCCTCCTCTTCCTTCTGTCCAGATTTCTGCTCTTTTCTGGCAAAGAAAATTCCTGAAGCCTTTTGGTCAGGAAGCATGTGTAGCCTGATCACCATGTGCAGTGTGACAAGTCATGTCAGTGGTGTTGGTGCTGCTGGGTAGGATTTAAAGTTAGTCACGAGAGGAGACACAGCATAGTGTCAAAAGAGTGAAGACACCTTGGGAAAGAATTAAGAGGAAGAATGGTTAATGGAGAGGCTCTGCAGGACCAGTCCATCATTTGCCATCCAATGCTTCCCAGAACAGAGCACAGTGAGCACTCTTGTTGGGCTGCTTCTGCAGCACATTTGGCATCTGGGAAGAGGTGAGAGACAAGCTTCTTACCTGAATGCATTTTTCATATTTGTTTCTGTATATTAACTATTGTACCAGGCGCATTTAATGTGCGCTTATGTACTGCTTTGTTTTTAATAGTCGAATATTCAAGTAATCTGTAATTTTTTTTTTTTTTTTTTTTTTTTTTTTTTAGTGGAAGGGTAGTAGAAGTAGATCTGAAAACGGGGATTATTCCTGAAAGAAGCTAGTATCTTAGGTTTTTCTGGACCTTTAACACAGATTGTGTTTTCATTATGAGCACAGCAAAAGAGAGATGGCGGAGACAGTTTGCATGAGTATAGTAGAGAGGAGCTTGAGGTTATGACATTGTGATACACAACGTGCAAGTGGAAAGCGAGGCTAGGAACTAAACTCGGTGTAATCAAGGAAGGATCTCGGTGTATACCATTCTCTTTTTGGGGAGGTGAGAAGGAAGCTGGGGACAGGGCAGTTGTTTTTTCCTGTATCGAGTAGTTGTTGTTATCACACACATTAGTTGTGGTAGAGGGGATATAGGTATATGCATTTTCCCCACCCTGACTTGTGTGTCTGGTGTCAGGAGCATTTTAAAACCGAATCAATAATACTGGCAGTATTGCAGTAGAGGTTAGAAGAGAACTGGTTCTTTATCGTTACCTTCTTGATTTGTTTGCTCTGTGTAATGAGCTTCAGTTTTGAAAAGTCACTTAGTTGGTAAAATCTTACAAAAATGGATTGGGGGAGATTTTAGGAACTTGAAGCTACTTTAACTAGATTCTAAGCTGATAGTGTCCCTTTTGGTTATTGGGATGCACAAAATGGACCTAACTTAATTGATTTTAGGAACTGTGTCACTGCTTAGTTGTGTGTCTGTACCCGGAATGGTGTTCATCTTAGGGAGAATCGTGCTTTGCCAGAAGACAAGTTGCAAAGGAAGTGTGGTAACGCTGCCTCCTCGATCTCACTGTCCCTAAAATCCCAGCTAGAGAAGACAAGGGTTACACCCATTTTCCAGACAGGCTAAAAGGGACTACACAGGCAACTACAGATGGGTGAGCCTCCCTTCCATCGCTGGGAGAGCATGGAGGAGCTGAAGTGAATTTAGTGAAGGGCTGTCAAGGAAGTCGGGCAGCTGGAGCATTTGCCCTTTGAGAAGAGGCTGAGGGGCTGGGCTGCAGACATCCTGGTGTCCCTTCCAACCCGAGTGACTGCGGGTCTGTAAGGAACAGAGCACCGTGGTAGTTGTACCTAGGATGCCCAAAGGCAAGGCTTGCTTCTATGTATCGATAGGTTCGAATTTTGACCAGTCCACACAGACTGTATTTCCTTCTCATCCCAAATGCAAGTGGTTCACAAGATCAGGTAGAAAGAAATTTAGTTAAATAGCCAAATCTCTTATTATGCAGGCCATAACTTGTTGAGAGTCATCCAGATGCCTGCTGTTGGATCTCTGGTTTCCCCTCGCCCTCCTCCAGCCAGCCTTTAGGGTCTCCTTGGCCCAGCCAGGTCCCTCATTGCTGTCTTTCTTACCCTGGCTGTTAAACATCATGTTCTGAAAAACTGATGCTCATCTGAAAGTCAAGATCAGATGCACGTCGGTTTGCAGTCTTTGTGTGTCTCTCGTTAGGTTAAGATGCTAATGTAAAGTTTCCTTACTGGAAATGTTATTTTTTCTATAAATGCATTGTTTAATTGCTCTAAAACATTAAATCTGCTTATTGTCTTTTATGAAACAATAAATTATAGAATCCTGAAACCTCGAAAGGAGGTTGGAATGGATGTGGCAAGTGCTGACTGCACCAAACAGTATGGCTATTGAGTTGTGTTACCTGACTGTGAATTTTAGGGGATGCCTGGAGCTCGGAACTGTTGAGGCTTTGTCTGCTGGAGTCTGGCATGATTGAAAGAAGCCTTGCAAAACAAAATGGGGCTCACTGAAATGTAACAGCTATGTTGGCATCAAAGAAAGGCATGGTGAAAATACTGCTTGTATACTGGGGCTGCAGCGCGACTTCAGTGTCTGCTCCATGGATGGGCAGTCAGAGTTTGGACAGGAAAACTCTGTCATCTTTCAAGTGGAGATTATGCCGTAAAAAATGAAGTTTGGTAGTTCCTCACCTGCTCACTGTTGGATATGTGTGAGATAATAAATCGCGTAAAGAAACACCTTACAATGTTTGTCACATCTCCAGGCTGAGCTAAAGGGGGAAAAACTGGTGACATTGAAACAAGTGAATTGATTGAATATGTATATTGAATAAGAAAGAATCTCCTGGTAACAGTTGCAAGTAGTTGTACAGATGAAAATGTTCTGCCTGAGAACTCGCACAGTTTTTTCATCTGAGAAGGCTTGGAAGGAAACAGCATCTTTTTTTATTCTGGTTGCTGAAAGTGTTGTCCAGGAAGGCAGAAAACGGTGACATTTAAGCTCATAAAACTGAAATTAGGAGGGAGTGTGTCTCAAGTGTGGTTATCTTCTATGTGAGAAAATAAATGCTCAAAGAACGCAAGATTCTCAGATTGGGAAAGGAGCCCTTTGGAAAGAGCGGGGGGGTTGGAGCGGCCTAGTGCTTTTCCATCCTTTCCGAAAGACATATTATCTCTGGTTTTTGGCGCTCTGCTGTTAAGAGGACGTTTTGGTTTATGTAACGGAGATAATGAAAGGTGTGAGGTTTAGGAGTGGAAGTGCTGTGTTGGAGATGAGATGCTACGAGGTGGGTCTCTGCAGCCCTAGTCAGCTCTACGGCTTCCTCTGCACGGAAATCAGACCTGTGTGCCTTGTGAGTTAAGGGAGTCTGTCCTTCTGTAAAACAGAGACGATTTTTTCTGTTCTGTGCACTCTAGGTAGGATGGAGCGGGTACAAAGCTCAGTCACTGGAGTGGGGTTCCTCAGTAGGCGGTTTTCGAGCATTGCTTCAGATAACTATGTAAAGGCAAAGGCATCTCTCAGGTTTGCTTTTTTGGGTTTTGGGGGTTTTTTTGGTTTTTTTTTTCTAGGCTCTTGGTGGCTGTCATTGGCTTTGAGAAATAGCTGAAGCATTGAGAATGGGGTCAATTGTGTTCTGTTTGTGTGGATGGGGGGACTGAGGTTACTTTCCATTTTGCTACCAGTAGAAATGGGCTGCTTTCTTATTATGGCAGGTTTTTATATGTGTGTAAATATATTTATTATTTTTATAACTGCCAAGACAATCTCTTATCTTTATGGATTTGTTGCAGACGTGCTCAAGTAGACTTTTGTTTTCTGTTGTATTTTATAACTCTTGTAAAATGTGCCTTGTGTTGATGTTTTTAACGTACGCGACTGTTTAAAATATAAAAGCAGGAAGATTAATCATTGCCTGAACATTTGAATACTCAGTGAATTTTTACACAGCCGCTGTGTTAAGCTGTTTACCTGCTTTTTATTTTCCTGCTGGCAGAGCTGTAAACTTTCCATGCCTAACCTTGATGTATAGCCTTCTTACAGGAGCTTAAGAGAGGTAGATTATTTTATGTTTTAAGAGGCAGTATTCCCAAACGCTTTCTTCACTTTTCTGGTACACTGCAAAAATATTTCCAGTCCTTGGCTTTGGCAAGACTGTTAGGAGTCCAGCCAGCCAAACAAACAAAAGTTGAGCATCCCATTTTGAAATACAACTGGAAAAAAAACTACTCTGCTTTTTTTAAACCACAGCAACATCTTTCCCCTCCACTTCTTCTCACTTCTCGTCTGTCCCTAGCCCTGCGTGTCTAAGCACACACAAAAATATGTTTTGTTCATGAAATATGAAGAATTTGAGTGCAGAAGCTTGGAAAAACACCATTCATGAGATTTACAGAAGTTTTCTGAACAAACGCTGTAAACCTTGAACTTCCCAACGAGCCAGCACGACGAGAGCAGTTTAACAAAGGCGAAGCCTCAGCCACGGCCCCTGTGTCACCACCCTTGGTGACACGCAGGCAGATGGCTTTGGTTGTGCTCCAGGCTGCAGCCGCCGTCTGCAGCGGAGCCTGCCAGCGTGCGGAGACAGGGCTGTGCCGCGGGGACCCGGGGACGCGCTTCTGGCCAAACGGGGCTCGGTGCCGAGAACAGGCAACGGGGCTCTCATCAGAGCGGGGTTAAAGGGCATGGAAGGTTAAAAATAGTGAAACCTCGGGAGAAGGAGGGTAGAACCAACGTGTATGGGAAGAGACGCAAATTGCAGCGTGGTGTCAAGTGGTGGTGTGGGAAAAAGGAGGAGGGATGGGGGGATAGTTGAAGGTACACCTTTCTGTAACAGACAAGCTGAAAAGGTGAACTAAACAACTGAAGGGAAAGGCAACAAGTAAGACAGAAATCAAAAATACTTTAATGAACCTAGCTAATGAAAATGTTTGTTACTTCCCTGCTTGAAAGGGAATAGGAGGTCTGTTCTGAGCTGTGGTGAATTTTGTTGTGGCCAACATCACGCAAGGCTGGAATAATTCTTTCAGCTTATTGGCTTCAGTAGGTAATGACTGTAAAATGTAGGGGCCCTAAAGGACATGCTGCTGTGAGTGCCTCAGAACGGGCAGAATTTAACGTTTTTGTGCATGTTTACTGGGACTGTTTGTGTAATTCACTGGTAGTTGCAACACATCTGAAAGTTTTTATTCCTTTTTCTTCTGGTAGGTTGAGTTGAAAATTGAAATGCTGATGAAATGCATACTGAAAATGTGCTGGAGATAGCTTTGTGGTACAGGTGGAGCGGTGTTTGGTTTTGTTGATTCCTTTCAGTGCAGTCCAGGCTGTAATTTGTTGGACGATATGCCACTTTTGCAACCTGAGTCTTGCACCGGCTTTTTGTCGTCGAAGAGTGAATTAAACTTTAAAATAATGAAACTTTTGGGGTGCCCTTCTTTAGAAAAGAACTTCTGTTTGCTCTAACGTGGAGAAAAATCGGTTTGTCTATTGCTGACTGTGAGAGACTTGGGTTTTTCAGGGCTGGCTTTGGGGGAGCAAAATAAAGGTTCCACACATTTCTGTTATGTCACGGTAAAAAATGGTTGGTTTATGTCACGTCCTAGGACTGGATAACTTTCTTGTGCTGCCTGTTTGAACAGCTGCTTTGATGAATGGAGGCTAGTCTGCTTACATGTTTATTCATATTGCTAGATGCACTTGTCCTTATGTCTTCAAAAATAACTTATTTTCACATGAAAGTACCTATATATCATCAGGTAACTTTATTTTTCATTACATACCAAAATAACATTGTTACGCCGACATTGCTTATGATGTAAAACCTCTGAGTGAACCTGAGCTGCTCCTTTTTAAAAAAAAAAAAAAAACAAAAAAAAACCCAAAAAAACAGAACAAGAAACCCCACCACTTTTTGTCAGTTTGGATGTTACAGCCAGGCAGAGCAGTACCTTCAAGTGGTTTAATGAAGGTTTGATTGATTATTTTGCTCATGTGGAGACTGTGTGGATTAGCTCTGTCAATATTGGGCATGATAAATGAGGGCTGGGCACTTAGAGAGCAGTTGGAATTATTTGAGCTGTTGAGGCATCAAGAAGTGACTTGATTCGAGAGGCATTCTGAGGAGAAAGTGCTGAGTGCCTTTTGGGATCTTCTGAGGCAGTGGATCATGATACAAACCAGAGACTAGAAACTGATACTGAATGCATTTATATGTGAGGCTGGGACCAAGCTACTGGGGTAGTTGTCTTTTGATCAAGCTTCGAAGCCTAGATGGAGGATGTTGTTGGCCGTATGCGAACATAAATTATAAGGTTGAGGTGGGATTGTTGGGTGAAATACAGTGGCCTGGGATTATGTGGGAGGTCAGAGAAGGTGATGTAATCATTCTTTTGGGAGAATAAATCAGTAGGACTTCACTTGATATTTTTGTTGTCTTGATTTAGCCAAAATGAGAGTTATGATGATTATATTCATTGCACTTCAAGTTTCTTAAGTACAATGTTTTGTCAAAAGTCTTACAAAAAAGCTACTTCCTGCCCAGTGCTCTCCCCTGCACGTGTGGCTGTATGAGCACAGTACGTAGCAGTGACTCTTTCTGGGGGACTGTGGAGTTCGTGTCACGGGGACCCTTGATCGCCTGCTTGCAATTGAGTCTTGGGTAAAGATGTATCTTAATGCATGTCGTTGTTTAAGACTAGTACAAAGCAGCATAGATGAATGTTTTAGTTACTTGTTTGTCATGCTTTTCTCACCTGTGTTTCTGTTTTAACTTGTAGATTTTGGATCTTTGTTTGACTTGGAAAATGATCTTCCTGATGAGCTGATCCCCAACGGTGAGCTGGGCCTTTTGAACAGCAGTGGGAACCTTGTTCCAGATGCAGCTTCCAAACACAAACAACTTTCTGAACTTCTAAGGGGAGGCAGCGGCTCTTCCTTAAACCCAGGAATTGGAAATGTGAACTCAAACAGCCCTGTCCAGCAGGGAGTTGGTAGTCAAGTTCAAGGGCAGCCGAACAGCGCTAATATCGGTAATCTGGCTGCTATGGGTAAGAGCCCTTTAAACCAGGGAGACTCTTCTGCTTCGGGCCTGGCAAAGCAAGCAGCCAGCACCTCTGGACCTACCACACCTGCATCACAAACTCTGAACTCTCAAGCACAAAAACAAGTGGGGATGGTGACGAGCAGCCCTGCAACATCACAGACTGGACCTGGGATATGTATGAATACTAATTTCAGTCAGACACACCAGAGCCTTCTCAACAGTAGTAATTCTGGTCACAGTTTAATGAATCAGCCTCAGCAAGGACAAGGGCAGGTAATGAATGGATCTCTTGGGGCAGCTGGAAGAGGAAGGGAATCAGGAATGCAATATTCTGCCCCTGCCATGCAGGGGAATGCAGGCAGTGTGCTGGCAGAGACTTTAACCCAAGTATCTCCACAGATGACTGGTCACACCGGACTGAACACAGCACAGACAGGAGCAATGACTAAAGTATGTATATATAATTTAACATACTCTGTTAATTGCACTTGCTTTTTCTTTATACAGGTGTTTAGAAAGTTTAGTAGACTCTTTTCTGGACCAGAACTGAAGAGTCTGTAGTTACATGTTTCATTCACCAGTGGTATCATGAAAGCAAGATAATTGAAACAATATTTCTCATGTAATTAGAAATGAAAGCACTTGTTGAAAAATGCATCCTTGATGTTAGAAGTTGCATAGTATCCTAGCAGGATGTATTAGAGTAGCGTAATCCTGCAAAAAGGAAGCGATGATTACATCTGTGCAGGATCTCAGTTGAGCCGCCAGGCAGCGATATCTTCTAAAACAAAGTGAAAAGCATTACAGAAATATTTGTTGGTTGAAGGGATGGTCCTGTTGTCAAGGACCACTGTCAACAGCTGTGTAGTGAGTGTTTTTCAAATATAGGGAAACTGATGTGGCAACATTACATTTCCAATAGATTGCCAACCTTATGCAGACTCTGCGAAGGGAAGGACAGTGTCTGGGCATGACGACTGGTTTGGTGGCCGTGGCAGGTCAAGGCAGGGAATATGTACACCTGGAGGTCTCTGCCTCTGTCTTGGGACACTGCTCTGATCCCTCCTTGATATAGTCATTGCTTTTTAGTTCTGCATTTTCCAGGTGCGAGGTCCTCCCGTCGTTCGGTTGGACAGCAGTGTGCCTGTCCTGGTTTCATACATCATTAGTCATTATCATTGTAGTTTATTAATACATAAATGTTAATTGATTGATGTGTTAGGAATCATGGGGAAAAATCACATTGCCTGACATAAGTGTATGTCACGTTCTCTGAAGAAATGCTGACATCATTGTGGAGTACTGTATAGTTAATTTTTTAAATTAAAAAAATAAAAAGCATTCTCTCTGCAGTGAAGGGGTTCCCTTTGCTTAAAGAAGATATGCTTGTGGTCTGAGTGAAGGTCATAGCATGTGAAAGTGGATAGAGCTGTTTCCAGGCTCCAAATCAGCTAGATTTGCTGTGTGGAGGGGATTGGTCTGCACAGAGAGAAAATCAGCTTATCTTTCACTTGTTTTTCTTTGAAATTTGTGGGAAGTGTGACAAAGTCTAATTATCCAGCTTATTTCTATAAACTCATGGATATCTAACTTCTTAGGAGCAGATTTTTCCTAGCCACTACGCAGTTACGTGGTGAAACTACTAAGTTTCGGTGTGAACTAACTCCAGTAGAATTACCTCAAAGCAAAGGGACTTGCCTCAGGTCTCTATCTGATGGGATACATATGAACCCGGTGGAGGAGGTTCTGTGGTATCTTGGTTTATTTTAAACAAAGCCACCCCAGTCAGGAACAGGACACAACTTGGACAAATTCCATTTTTCAAGGACTTCAGTCGTAGCCTAATGCCAGCTGCAAATGGGATTCACCAGCTTGGGAAGGCGACCTGGACTTTCTCAGTTAGCATACGTTCAAGAAGTAAAGTAAAAATTAATTTGAACAAGGAATATGTTGGAAAAAACAGTAGAAGTATCCGTATTATGTAAACTATTAGTTTGTCCTCACCTGCAGTGCTGTGCTCGGCACTGGTGATGTGTTTCCAAAAGATCAGAGCAAAGTGAGTGCTTTCATAAGTCCTTAGACACAGAGTTGTTTGGAGAGATGGGAAAGGTAGGACTGTTTAGTGACAGACCATAAGAGATAAAATGGTGCCTCTGCGAAGGTGCTAGTGCTTAAGAGAAAACAGTTTTTAAAACTTGGCCAACTTGAAAAAATAGAAAATCTGTTTTTTTTCAGGGCTCCATCTCATGTTGAACAAGATGAAGCTTAAAAGCATTGTGTTTTGGTTTTTTTTTAAAGTTTTCCTTTATTTACATCTTAATTTTCTCTTAGTAGGAGAGCAAGCAAGGTTGGTGTTTTATATAAATATTTTGTGTTTCCATTTTGGAAAAAATTACTTGCTCCCTGATTTTTTCCCCTGACAAGCAGAAGCGTTCTCCATTGTTGCTCTTCTCTTTAATAGACATTTGAGCCTCCTCCAGTCTCTTCCCATCCCCCAGTTTATTGTCCTAATAGGATTATCAACCCTGACTGTGTGTTAGCTTTTTCTCTTATTGATGCTCCAGTTGTGATTAAATCTTTTAAGAAAAGTAAAGAAACATTTCAGTGAGCTTGTTCTGAAACTGATTTTTCTGCTAAAGGAGAATGTGGGTTGGTTTGTTTTTTCACCTCCTGTTCCTTGATGTTTGCCACTTAATGTATACAGCTTAAAAGATTTGAAGAGCGGCAATAAAAGCGGTGAGGCAGCTGATCTACCTAATAGTGAATGTGCCCAACTTGGCTAAACGGCTTAAAATGTAGCTGCCGTCAGGCTCCAAGAACTGTATCAGGGCTGTGAGCAAATTCCTTAGGTGGTGACTGTAGCAATATATCCTAGGGGAAAGAAAGAGGTGTGAAATAGAAATGTAGAAAAAAGTCTAAAATAACTTCTAAACCAAGATTTTCTCATTATGTTTAAAATAAGTGGTGTGCATCACTGATTAACTGCATTCAAGTATGGCTCAGAAGCCCATTTTTCTCAATTCAGTGTGTTTGTCTGCAGTGTGTAGCACTCATGACCCTTTATGGTTTGGGGCAGGTTTTGTTGGGTGAGACCTTGCTTCTGTGATGGTTTGTTCTAATCCTTTTTTAGTAAATGGCTAATCAAGGAAAGTCTATTGCTTTTTCTGTTTTTCTTTCCTGTGGTATGTTTTTGTAAGCATTCTTTCTAGTAAGAGAAAAGGAATGGAAAAAAATCCAGAATCTGATCCTTTCACCTGCTCTCAGAAATAAGTGGGGTTTATTTCATCTGGAGCATGATAAGCCAATATTGCTAATTTTGAGCTGGATTTGCCATTTTAAGGCGGCTCTCGGAGGAATGAAAAGCACGCCAGAAATGAGCATGGTACCTTAAGCTCATGATGCCTGTGCTTGCATAAGCCGAAGGTGGTGGAGAAACCTTACCCCTAACCGACTGAGAAGGGGAGTGAAAAAGAACCGATTCCCAATGGCAGAGGCCCATAAGGTGCTGGCATCAAGACAAATGTTTTTCCATTGGTAGGGAGAGATTAAATCAAAACACTTCCTCCATCTATAGAGACATGAGCAAAGGATTTCATAGATTTCATGTGATCCTCCGGAGAAAGAAACCTGTCAACACATGTTAAACCATAGCGATTAAAGTCGTAGTCATGTTTTCTTGGGTGTATATGGCATGTTCGTGATAGCCTGGGATATTTTTGGAAACAGGGAGTAGAGCAGTCCCTGAGAAGGTTTTGTGAATTAAAGATGCAGCAACTTACTATAGCAAGGATGTGAATTCTTCATTGGCCCTGACTGTGCTATTTGCATATTCAGGTTTATTAAATAAATCTGGAAACCTCTCAGGAAACCTCTCTTCTATGCTACTGTGTGTAGAACTGCTCTGTTCAAACCAGACTCCTTTCCTGTAACAATTCTGGTTGTAATTGTGGTATTATGGCCCTGTTTTCTTGGCTGACACTACAAGGATAGTTTTCATTTGACTGGGTTGAATTCTTTAAGAAATCTGCTTAAAAGACAAGAAGGATTCTTCTTTGAACAATTATCACTTGGTGGGGGTAGGGGAATAGATCATCTTGTCCCAGCAATTTCCAGTAGTAGCTAAATTGTCCTTTTGAGGTTTTTTTTAAAAATGTCCATTAAGTCCATTAAGTCCAGAAAACGCATTCAAACCTTCTAGAAGATCTTTTTAAATTAGAGCTGTTTGAGATTGTTGGTTGTCGAACACTTCACGCAGCAGCGAAGCTAAGCAGATGGTCTATAGCTTCCATAAAATGAACACTTCACTGCAAGCATGCTCAGTGCCTAATGCTTTCCTGTTGCTGTGAGAGTTCATCTTTTTAAATGAGGGAGATCAAGCCTTCGTACAGTTCATTGTGGCTGGCAGCTAGAGCTTGAGGTTGTGTTTCTGTACATGAGGTGCATTCCCCTTGTCTGCTTGTACTGCTGTCAAAGCTGGTGGAAAATCGAAATAAAATTTTGGGAAGTTCACATTTATTTTATATGGTTCTCAAACTTCCTTTTTGCACTCTTTTTAAAAGAGTTTCAGGCAGTGATTCATATAACTGGTACTTCCACTATTTCCTTTAAGAAGTAGTAAAGTCCCACCGAGGCGAGTAGGACTCTCGAGTATTTTATTTTTCATGTGTTTCCAAGGTGTAATGCCGCCCTATACAGTCTTGTAAAAGGAGTTGCCTTTTCTTTGGTAACTTCAGAGCTGTGTCACTCAAGGATTTTCTGGTACCCAGCAGCAGAAACTTAGGAAAAAATTCGGGAGTTGTGTGTGACTGATGATCTGTGGAAGCCATTGCTTTCAACCTGCAGTGAGACTACAGCTTGCTGGGGGATCCTTTCCGGGTGCTTCTCTCTGTATGTCTAGTAAACCTCCCTCAAGGTTAGTTTTCTTTCTGACAGGTGCAGTTTAATCGAACATGTTATTGGGCCGTGTATGCCCAATAAAAGGATGCAGTTAGTCTGAATCTCTAAAGAGATGGGGAGAAAATGGCTGTTTATTCTCATACCTAGTTATGAGGATTACAGCATCATTGTTTTTTTGTAAAATGCCTTTTCAAGATTGTAGATTTTTAGTAACCTCCTTTTGAAAACTGTAAAGGAAAATATTTATGTTGGTGCAAGCTAGAACCTGCCTGGCAGGGAGAAACTGATAGAAAAGCTGATCTGGCTGTCAGATCTTCCAGTGTTGTATTTCAGGAGATGATCTGGTAGTAAGGTGGTTAGATACAGAGTTCAAAGTGCTGTGTGCAAGGGGTGACTTTTCCTGACTTGTGCGTTCATGTATTTAACTGGGAGTTGGTACCAGTAGTAGGATTGACACCAACATCTTACAGGTTCAAAATATCACTAACTGGGCAAGGCCAGCTCGGTTACGCTGGATTTCTGCGTGTGAATTCAGACCAATCTTTTCACTGTATTGGCCTGATTCATTTGGAGCGTGCATGTTTTCAACTTCGTTTTAGTCAAAATAGCCACATGGCGGTGCGTGTTGCAGTAGAAGTTTTAGATTAAAGAAGAGGAGGGACTCTTACCAGAAGTGAACTTCAGAAAACACTAAAACCATTTTTTATGTCTACCAAGAGAATAACTAGTACTCTCTTTTTTTTTTATTGTTGAGCTATAAAAGAACTGAATTCTGTTGTTTGTAGTTTCTAGGCAGGTTGTGTATATAATACACGTGCCTTTGACAAGTGCATTCACAGTTTTGCTCCCTGTGCTTGGTCACTGAGTGGTGTTTTGGTGTGGATATTAATCTTCAGTAAATTTACTAAGAGAATGAACTACTCTAAAGAGCAAGAATTCTGATACAAGACTTCAGTTGCATATGTAGTTGTGTTGCTTGACTCAGTGTTTTGAGGAACCTGTATTAAGGAAAGCTTGTGGTGAGAAAAAATGAAGCAAGCTATTTATTTAAACAGATTACCCGGTTGATATTACTGAGTTACCAGATTAGATACACTTGCTGAGTGTGAATGAAGTCAGCTGAAGATGTCCTCATTCCTTTGCAGTTCTGTATGTTTTAGCTGACTCCTGGTGCTGTTTGTTTCTCTGGAGACTCTCAATCTGTCTGAATATGCCTGAATTGTTGTAACATGGCTTGCAGTTAACTTCGAGGATGAGAAGCAAGTTGTCCGTACGAGGCTGCCAAGCTGAGGGTCTCCTAGCAGACCCTGCCTCTGGCAAACGCAAGTGGCCAGTCCAAATTGTATTCCAGATAGCGCTGCTTCCCAGGTCGAGGGGCCTCTTAAAATGTTACAGACTTGACCAGAGTCGCTTGGTTCTCTCTGGAATAACTATCACCAGAACAGCATTTGTGATGAGAAGAGACATATGTGCTTTTATAATAATACAAACAGAAGGATATAAATACACAGAAACACATAACAGCAAAACTCACTGACTGGTAGTAAAATATCTGTAACGCAGTTTTGTTTTGAAACACGACGGTGCAAAGTGGTGCTCCACAGATGAGTTTACTCTGGTACAGAGAAGAGATTTGATGACTTAAAAAGCTCACTTACCGCAACTGTTACTCCTGGCACCTGAAATTGAGTTGTTTCCTATTTGAGTACGCGAGTTAAATTTCATTTGCAGTTGTGCGATGTCACTGAAGATCTCTGAAGCGATAGTCGCTGGGCTCCAGTGCTTATGCAGGTACCTAGGTTCAGTTTGGCTCTGGTGCTGCAGGGTAAGTGCTGCCAGAAACAGCCTTCGTGGGGGTGAACCACAGCTCGATTTCCCCTCCTGCTTCCGACCCGGGCAGTTCAGAAGCCTATCTGTGTTCACTTGCATTGGCTTATCATCCAGGTGACAAAAATGAAATGTTTATGGTGTCTTTTCAGAGGAGAATCGTGCCATTAGCTTCTACTGTGGTAATGCAACACAAACATTACGGGGTTTGTCGCTAACTCTAAATCATATTGGTCACCGTCTTGTAATTCTTCTATTTTTGGTGTTGGGAGTGGGGTGTGTTTCTAAGCAGTGTATCTGAAAGTAAGTTTTGGAAGAGAATCTAACAGATCCCCCAGTTCTTTTGTAAGCCATTGATTAAAAGCAAATTTTCCAGTGTTGTTTCAGAAGGTTTATTAAAATGACAGAATAATCTTCCAAGGCCTTACTAAGAGATGCGACTGAAATTATTTCTTTCTAGTTTTTAGACTGTTTTCACATAACCTTCCTGCTGCTACTCACAGTTTGGTTTTCTTAATACACAGGTAAAAAATTACTCTGATGTTGAGAGGGAAGAAAACCTGCCAACTTGGTGTGTAGAAGCTACAAAATGCCGTGTTACTTCGGTCAGAAGGAAATGTCTTTGTCGTAGGGATTTTGCAGTAGAGTCCTATCACGCATATAGATGCTATTGCGCAGGAGCATTTATGATGGCAAGACCTTTTAGCAGGTCTCAAAACTTCTCCTTACTTAAAAGGTAAACTTAATATTTGTCCTTGACAATGAGCTGTGGCTATATTGGGGATCCCGTAATTGGCAGTACATACAGAAATGCCAGAACAGCTGGTGTTACGGTCTGAAAACTGAATGTTGGTGGTCTGTTTTCTTAGAAAAAAGGCAACGCAGGAAACTTGGAAAATTAGGTATAGCATGATATAGTCTGTCAGCCTACCTAAGCAACGGATCGGGAGTGGAGCAGTCGTGAGGGGCCGCGATTCTCCTTCTGTGGCTTCCACAAGTGAAAGTACAGATGGGACAGGTTCTGCGGTCAGACAAAAAATAATACTAAGTTTGAAAGTTGCACGGTGGAATTTTGAAACCCTCTCACTGTTTTTCACCTTTTAAAAAAAAACTTATAAACTAGAAAAGCTGTTTCAATACACACTCTTCCCCCACATCTCAAAAAAAAAAAAAAAAGTTAGTGACAAAATTGCTGGTTTACTTTGTGGGACTGAGTATAAATAATGGCAAAATACAATGGCTTTTTTCTTTCTTCTTGTGAATGTTCAGGGGAAATACCTTTTGGGTTTTGTTTGGAAGCCCAAGTCCATTTGTATGGCGTGGGTAGACAGCTTGCTGCAGCTTTGTCCGATGGCCGTGAATGGCACATGTGTATTTCTCCTCCCCACCCTCCTTCTTGCCACCGCAGTAAAGAGTATTTGCTCCAGCAATTGCTGTGACTGGGGAGGGAAGTGGCATACTAAGCTTATTCTTTGTGTTTTAACTGTTTGTATGCGATCCAAGCAATGGCTTTAATTTTAAGGCCAGAAATACTTTGTAGAATTGAGATGGAGATGCATGAGGACTTGAGATGATTTTTGAACTCCTGATGCTACACGAACTACCTCTAAGTAGCACCTGGAAGTGTTAGTACTTACGTGTTCTGAAGATGCTCAAGCCCCAAAGTGATGGTCGTATCCTTCGGTAGCGTATGTAGGAATCTGCTTTAGGTTTGGCAGACAAGCAGCATACTGTGCCATAAAAGGGATTCAGTAGTACCTCTGTTCTAGAGTGAATTGCAGTGAAAATACGGCACATCAAACATCCAAACGGACCTGTCTGTAGAAGGGTAGCAGAGAGTAGTAAATAGGTTCTGTAGCAGACTGAGAGATGCTGCTGGTTTGCGGTAGAAAGGTTTTGTGTTTGCAGAGTGACTGCGGCATAATGCTGTTGTGTCGGTATGGTATTGTTTTTTGTAAGGGGATTTTTAAAAACAAACACACCAAAAACAAGTGCCCTCTGAAACTTCTGGCAAATTGACTAAATGAAATAGCTGCCTTTAGGATGGGAGAGTCTTTGTGCCGTGGAAATGGAAAAGTGTTGGAGCACCACGAGTCGAAGATGAGATTTCGCTCTGGGAATGAGCTGTGTTTGCTTCCTTAGTCTGACCCTGGGCATCTGGGGTTAAAACCCGTTTCTGGATAGAGCTGTGTGCAAGCTGCGAGAGCCCTGTGTATATGGCCTAGCTTTTTCACGCTGCCGATTTAAAGCATGTGTTTAAAGACACACAAATTGGATCTTACCTTGTTTAAAGCCTATCGAGAAGTCTCTGATAGCTTCACACGAATTGCTAAACCTTCAAGGAGAGCATGTTTCTACAGAAAGGCTGGAGATTTCCAGGTAGCTCTTCAAGTCAGTGTGGTGTTTCAAAAGAAACATATTTGTCTCTTGAAGTTATTTGAAATTATTTCAACAGTGTAAATTATAGTTCTGTTTCTGCTTGGTTACTGTTAATGGCAGGCTATGGTATTGGTGCCAAATGGTTGTTTTGAGTAAGGGACATTGATTTTTTTTTTTTCTTTTCATGTATTTAGTGTAACCTGTAGTGTATATTTGTTTCTTGTCTATTTTATTTTCTTTTTTTTTTCCCTCCCCTTAGTTCTGGATTTAAATAGAATAACTTATTTTAGAAATACAATCTCTCCCTTCAGTGTGTCCCCTTTTCCTGACGGATTCATGGCTGCCAAGGAGAGTACATACTGTAAAGAAAGGAGCCAGAATACCTCTTCTCTCTATATTTTTGAGACACCTTCCCTGTTGCTGTTACTCCATAGAGCTACTATTATTGCCTTTTCCCACCTCTGTAGAATACACGGGCTGCCTGATAATGTCTCCTTGGCCAGCTTCTGCGAGATCAATGGGAAAGAAACTCTCTTAAATAGTGCTACTGTTTTTCTTACCGAAGAAGTTTATTCCTTTTAATACTAAATTTTTGAAGCATAATGTGCTCTCCTTTACTTGGCTGTCTCCAGCCAGCTATAGGAACTCCAGAACTGCTGAGGTGCTGGCAGACACATCCATAAATCCTTTTGTGGCCTGTTGGGGACATTTTGAAAGGCTAATACCTACGATACAGAAAATAAACAAAGAAGCTTGGATATTGTGTAGAGATTTGCTGTTAGTTTAGAAACATTAATTTATCTTAATGATGATGAACTCTAGGAACTGGGGGAGGACAGGAACATTTGAGTTGAGATCCCGTGTTATAAAATTCTGGTTTGATGTTACTATAAATGTGTTTTAGTACACGCTGATGCTTCTTCTGGAAATAACTCTCAAAAGTTTTGGCCTGTGAGTATACAGTTGTGTTTCTGTAGAGGTGTATCTTAATTGAATTTCGGTCTTTCAAAATCCTCTTTTTAAGTGTTGTTGAATTGCTGTTCATGTCAAAACTAGATTTTCTTGCTGAAACAAACCTTTGAAACATCTTTAGTTAATTCTGCAGATCTGGGTAGCTTTCTGTTCTTATGTAGTAGGCATAGTTCTTGTTTATCTGACGAAAGCCACTTCTGCTTGGCACTCGTGAAAGCTCTTGAAGCAATTGGGATACACTGATCAATTGTGGCTAATTACCCATTAGAGCTTTGAAGTTTTTGTTTGCAGAGGTTGCACTCATTACAAAGTAAGCCTTCAGAGCTTTATTTTTGATTTTTAAGTACAACAATGGTGCTCAGTGCAGAAATGGCTTTGATTCTTCCTATGCTATATTTCGTTGTATCAGCACTCAGGCTTGTGTGGAGTTTTGGAGACATTTTCTTTCTTTAGGGCTATATACAGTGCAAGCATATGATTTTTCCCCCCCCCCGAAAAAGGTTAGTTTCTAGTTAAATGTATTATAAGAGTTTGTTCTCTATATATCCAGTCATTTGAAAAGAGTTTTCCTACAAAATTCTGTCTTTTGTATTTCAGTAGTTATGCAAAAACATTTGTACCTTTTTACTTAAAGTAGTCTTGTTGCTTTTGAATACTTAAATTTGTCTTTGACCTCCATGAAATGCTTGGAAGAGAATTTCAAATCTTATTACAAGTGGTAATAAAACACCTGGCTTCCTTCTAATGGGATTTAAAAATTTTTCTTTCTAGTTTTACTAAGTCTTTCCTCTTGTATTAAAGGATGAAGGAAATTACAATTATTCTTGGGCATTTGAGTATTTTTCTTTAGTTAGTTTACTCCTGAAGAGGACACTCTAAATGCTTTGTGAATCTGTTGCGGAGGGCTTTGGTTATAGCAGTTAGCTTGAAGAGGTGGGAGAGTGGAGACGTCCAGCGCTAATAGCCTTCCTCTGAACGCTGCTAGCCAGGTCAGCATTTAGTTCTCCAAACTGATTCTTGAAATGTTACTTTTTTAAGGCATTCTTGTTACTCACTGACTTTAAAATTGTAGTAGTTTTTAAGTGAGTATTGTTGTCAAGCTGCCAGATGTGCAGATTGGTTTAGGTGAGGCGCTCTCACCTCAGCGGAGGTGACAGCATTGCCACCATTCTTGCACTGAAGCGGAATTCACTTCTTTTTTGTAACGCCACTGGCTTTCTGCCAGGAAATGATTAATCTTTTCCTTGCTTCTCCATCTGTCCCTCTGGCATATACATTCCAAGCGCCATGGTGACTTTCTTTTGGAACACGTAACTATAGGATGAAATAGTAATTAGTGGAGGCTTACTTTCTTTTTGTCAGTAAACAGATACAGGATGATGCCAACATAGTAAAGAAAGCCTGTCTTTCCCGCTTCACAGATGAACATAATTCCTAATGGACCTGTCTCTTCTCCGAGAGCCTTAATCAGTTCGGTGGACCTTGCTTCGTGTTAGAGATCTGTGTCTCATACCAGAGGGAGATAAGAGTCCAAAGTGCGAAGTCCTCGGCGTGTGCCTGGCTGGAAAGCTGCTCCGTCGTACTGAGCGCGCAGGCAAAGCGGCCGATCAGAGTCGTGCCACTAGCACGCAGGGACTGAGGAGGGATTAACTCCAGGTGGTTGATGCCAGGTCATAGTAGCTCTGGAACTTGGGTGTGTTAAACCCATCTGGGAACCGGTGGTGAAGCAGTGGAGATGGCAAAGCATAGGTGTCTGGCTTTCGTTGAGTTACCACCCTGGAAAGCAGAAAAAAGCCCTTCAAGCAGTTCTGTCCTCTTTCACTGTTGCTTACTAACAGTAGTAAAAGCAGCTGAATTGTGTATCAATCTGAATTTCTGATGTTCCTCCATTACTTAGAGCAGATCTGCTCTTGTATTTGCTGTAGTTTGTATACTTTGATGAACGCCTGAGACACCCGAAGGCTTGATTTCCTTGTCTTGAAAGATAAGAAAGATCAAAAGGAAGAAAGTTAAAATTATTTAAGCCAAGCAAGGCGATGCACTTATTGGTAGCAAAAACATTTCAATGGATGGGAAGAGAGAAGGGGGACAAAACACTGAGTGCTTTAACCAAGCTGTGTGTTGAAAGCTCAGATTTGAAGTAGGTGTAGTAATCTGATGGCAAGGGATTTGAAGGCTTAGTCCAATGGTGGAGTATTAAGTGACTGGTTTTGGTGCGGCCCATAAAAGAGGAAAGGAAAGGGATGGGATTGCATGGCTTGGTGGCAGCCTGTACAGAAGAAGTTGTGAATCATCCCTGTCCTGTAGTGACTTACGACGGTGATGGCTTGGTGGCAGGAGCAATATGCCATGTGTATATACCCAGCCATTCTGTTCATGCCAAACCCAAAGGATGCTCCTTGGATCTGTGGGTCATCATCCAGAATTTCTGTTTCATGCCAGCTTGTTCTTCTAAAAAACAAAACCCCCCAAAAAAGAGAAGTGTCCCTGACGTATCGGTGATGTCAGGGGATTTTGGATGAAGCATGTGAGATGCTGTGTGGCAATGGCTCTGGAAGGGTTGGGTTATTTAGGCACAGTTGCTCTGTCAACCTGAGGCTGTTGATGTGGTATAACCCTAAAGTTACAGCTCGGACGTTCCGAAAGCTAAATTGTAGCGTATAGGTGGCTTTTGAAGGGTGGAACTAGTTATTGTCTCCTCAGCATTTGGCATGTTATTTCACACTGGGTTGTTCCGGTGATAAAGAGGAAGAAGTGAGGGGAATGCCTTTCCTTGCAAATACAAGGGATTTAGAAGAAAGCAGTAGTGAGTGA
>NW_010141377.1:0-26854 GCF_000699245.1 Pterocles gutturalis | reverse complement strand
TGAACAGGCAAGCTCTCGCGTATGCAACTCCTCAGTACTGCTGTTGGTGTGTAAAGACCTGGCCTGTCATCAAAACAGATCGTATCTAGGATGACTTCCCTAATTATAACATGCATGTTCTGTTCTCTGAAATAATTTAAATTATTAATCTGAGGCTTACAGTTAAATTGATTTTAGCTTTTGTACCATTAAGTCCAGAATAACGTAAGGATAGTGGTGGCTCACTAAAAGCTGTCTTTGTGTCTCTGTGTCTTCCTTTTATAACTCTTTTGTCAGATTCAGAGGTACGGGGACAGTTTGGGGGGAAAAAAAGGCTCTGACCTTCCTGTTCTTCTGTTGCCAGAACAGATCTGATTGTAGCGTAACCAGCCGATTGCCTGTGTATCCTCACACTGCCACTACAGAGGCTGTAGGTCTTCATGGCACCCCTCCCCAAGGGTCTTGTAAACCATTTTCTATCATGCTTTCAGCAGCCTCACGTGTCCTCAGATAATCTTTCTGATGTGCTGACAGGACAAAACTGGCGGTGAGGGTGGCTCGTAGAGAGCCGCAGATACACTGCTGTTAAATGCAGTGGGTAATGGCAGCAGGCTTTGTGCCTGTGCATCGGGGAGATGTTCATCTGAGTGTCATAATCTGTCTGTCCTCTCTACACAGCAATCTTGGGAACTTAATTATCTATGAGACCTTTAACAAAAACGGGTCAAATTGACCAGTGATTGCCAAAGTGTTTAGAGAAAAATTGATGTGAGGAAGGGGGAGGAGATGCGGCACTGATTGTCACAGCACGCTGCTTAAGCCCAGTTTCCTTAGGATACCTAGCTAACAACATCGCTGGTTTTGTGATCTTGCAATCAGTGTCGCTCTGAAGAGGCAACTTAATTGCTGCTGGGTTGAGTGAATGAGTGAAATCCTGTTTGCAGTGCACCCTGTCTCTGATCTCATGTCCTTACAAGAGCAATCAGCTGAAGCTGCCCTTAGCCGTGCGCAGCCCGACACAGTTCTGTGCTGCAGAGGATACAGCAGTTTGGTGCAGGTTTTGGCTTCTGTTCTGCGCCCCTGCTTTCGTGGACTTTGATACTTGTCTCTGGGGTTGGTTAATGGATGTGGCAGCTTGGTCAAGGTCTTTTGCTTCCTGAGGTAATTTTTTCTTCTCACCTTTCCCTGTTGTCTCTAGACAAGCAGAAGGGTACTTCTAATTCCCTTTCTATCGTGAGGTTCCATTTGATAAAGAACTGAGCACGTGAAAATGACAGTGACACAAAGTCTGACACCATACCTCTGATTATAGGCCTGATGGCTTTTGTGAATTCCTGTTCATCAGTAGCAGCACACACTGTTTAGATAAAAGTTACATAATCTTGGGAATTTCAGTGGTATTTGGTCACTTACAATTTTTTTTTTCGCTTTGAAGCTATAGAGCTTCCCTTCTTACCTGTTGATATGTCTTGCTAAATAGAAAAATATTTGTGTTAACGCATTTCAATTCCCAGAGCTGGTAGTTTAGGATCGTTTCAGTCCTTGCCTTAATAAGATAAGCAAATTAATAAGCTTAAATAGTAAGCTAAATGAATTAGGCTATTAAATTGCATTTAGGCTGTCTGTTGTAGCCATGCCTTTCTAGTCGTTTGGATAGTTCCTGAGGCCTCTCAGGATCCTGTCATTCTTACTGTCATTCATGAAGAATTAATGCAGCGTGATCGTCGTTGTTACAATAGCATTCCCATCAAGCCAGAAGCATAAAGATGTCGCTTTACGCTTACCCGGTCATCTTCTCTTACCTCCTGGTGTAATACTGAGAGCTCAGATTTGTTGTTCAAGCACTTTGCAGATTCACAGCTTTCGAAGCCGAGCCAAGCTTGTCTAGCTTACTTCCTTTCTCTCTAGGACTGTTTTCTAGTTAACAATCTAGTAGGTACTGAATTGAATATTAACGATAACTGTTCTTAGTTTATAGGATTGGATCATAATCATATTATTTCAGCCAGGCTTATTTTCCATTGAATTTGTACTGCTTTGAGTTCTTTGATTCTCATATCAATTGTTTGGTATTTTTTGTGCTGTCAGGCTAGTCCACATCTGGTGGTCTTGTTCTGTTTTGTTTTTAAATACTAGGCCAGTTTACAGATAAGCTTTTTCTGAACTAATCTGTCTGGACCAACTAATCTTAATAAATGTTTATCACTAACTCTCTGTAGGCAGCAGAGGTGTGAGATATAAAACCAGGAGCGTTGTCAGAGGGAGGTGCTGCTCCTTGGCACGTTGTGGTGCCTGCAAACGAGGATGGCTTTGTCTCTCGCAGGAGAACTGACAGTGAACTCAGACTGTCCTGCCAGACCTTGTGTTAAGGTTGGAAGCGCGGGTGTGAAAGGTGGGTTAGGGCAACAGAGGAGAGCAGTTTCCCAAAGGAAAATGGGTAGCAAGGAGCAGAATTGTGTACAGCTCTGTGGTTTATGACAGCGTGTTAGAGGGGAAGCTAAAAAGGGGGTTGTGGATAGGAAATCGTGTGCTTGTAACAGTGAGTGGGTTTTGCAGCAGCGTGTTGTGTTGGTTGCATGTCCCGGCAGCCTCAGGAACATTGTGGTAGTGGAGTAACTCTGGCTGCGTGGATGAGAGAAGTGGCTGTAGTGGCACAGGTGAAGGGATGGTTAATAAAAAGTTAGAGTAGGAGGAAAGGACAGGATTTATTTATGGCCTAGACGCTTCGTGTACAAAGAGGGAGTTGCTCCTTGGTGCTGGGCTAGAGGAAGAAGTACCGTGGTACGTCAGCAGTGATAAAGAAGGGAGGAAAAGACTAAGCTTTAAAAATAGAAGAAATGGCGTGGTACGGAGATCCAGTCTGGCCCCAAGGTATCTTTTAGATTAGATTGGTGAACTTGTTGTTTCTGTCATATCAACTCTGAGTTGCGCCATCAGATGAGGTATGTAGATTTGGTCACAGGCTGGATCTGTAATATCTGTGAAACTCCAGGAACTAGAGGGAATTGAATTGCTGTTCTGCTCTGAAAATAACTAAAAAGCAAAACAAAGCAGTACCTGCCACACCTGCAAAGCCTTGCAGTGCCACATGCCTTGTGTAGTCCAGGTCAGTTAAATAAGGGTTTTAAGTTTTCCTTTTTTCAGCTTGGAAGTTTGTACATTCCTTGGCTTGCGAGAGTAGAGTGAAAAACCCAATTTCCCATCCACACTCCCTAATAGATTCCCGTATCTTAGAGAGTTGCCATAGTGATAAAAAAGGGAACAGAATCTGCTGGTCTTTCTGGGATAGCAGAATTATTAAATTAAATGCATCTTTTCCATTAAAATAGAGTTGCATTATCATATTTCTGAGAAGAACTGTTTCAGAGTAGAAGTAATGTGTTTAAGATGGTGTCCTGCATTAACCACATTGCTTCTTCAGGCACTTCTAGCCTTGACTTGTGGCCCTTCCAGTCTCTAACGTTCTGTGACGCTGTGATTCTCTGTGCTGGGGTGGTTGATAGCACCCCTGCATCTCCTCCATTGCACTGACGGAACAGCTGCATAGGAAACACCTTGCTTGTGAGAAAGTCTGCTCTACTCCATCAGAAGTCATTGCAGTTGTGACCACAAGGAACTGGGCAAGAAGCAAGAGTTGCACAAGGTTATAACGCAGAAACACAGGAATAAAACATGAATAGCCAGAGGATGCGGTGGGATGAAAGGAGCCACCCTGGGATGAAGGAGTGCAGAGAACATGGGCTGTAGAAAGTGGTGGTTGCATCAGGTAGAGAAGAAAGATGAACTGATAGAGAAGGCAGCAGGGTGGGGGGGATGGGGACATCCTTAAGCTTAGCACAAAATGGGAGTGAACTGCAGCACAACCCAGGTTTTTGGAGAGAAGCTTTAGCTACCCCGCTGATATGTTGAAGCTTGAGTAGCCCTGTGATACACGTCTGTGCCCATTCGTTGCAGGTGGGAAAAGAAACAACTTGCACTGGATTGCTTTTTTCCTACATTGCTTTCCGGAAAGTTAATCAACTTTAAGCAAAATACAAGTCTTTGTGGTGGCCCGCTGAGTCCCACATCAAAATGAGCGTTCTTACCAGGCTAACTCCCGTGTTCTTGCTGATTTATCATTTTGGATAATTTGTAATTATCTAGTAATCTTCCCTGAACTTGCTAATTCAGGATCAGAGTTCTGTTTCAGGACTATAAAAGCTGAAAGTCTCCCAAGTATCTGCCTTCCCCCGCCTGCCCCCTCGTTTCACGTAGGCAGACACCTGGGCGCAGGGGCAGGAGCCGCAGCGTTTCAGCCTTCTGACTCCTTTGCTTCCAAGCTGCTGGTTTCAGTTTGCAGAATGAATAAGCAGTGTAAAATCTTTACGATGTATAGGCTCAATCATCTGATGGTATTTGCCAGTTGTTTTTAGAGATTGCAATTAGCCCTTGTTTAGATAAAGTTCTAGGGAAGGTCACCTGCCCTCAGTGTTCAGATAATTAACCAGGAAACGCCGGCTAGTGCCTCATGCACTTGGCCGTCCTTTCCGTGTTTGATAGGCAGGGCATCTGCCTGATTCATCCTTTTCCACCTCATATTTGGTGCCGTCCCAGCAGTGAGGGGCTGGCAGTGGTTTGCTTTGCTGGGGTCCTCCCGACCTGACAGCGTTTGCTGCTGGAGTAAGCGCTGAGCTTCTCCTGGGGTTACTGCTGACAGCTCTGAAACGCTACTGATCTGAAGTGTGGCAGCAGGTTGTTCTGCCACTAGACCTCCTCGTCGATCCTAGCCTGGGCTGAAAACTGTTCTAAATAGATAAGGGTTCATTAGAGCATTTCTCGCATCGTGTTGTGCACTCCTGCTCTCTGGAAATCAGTCCTGTTAATAAGCTTAACTCCTCTGGGGCAAAGCTGAGTTTAAAAAACCTGGAACTACAAGCATCTGTGAGCTTTAACAAACTCATCTTGTGTATGGTCCCTCCTGATTTTTGTCTCCCTATTTACTTCAGGGATTGCCACGTAAGAAAGATAGACCTTTCCACATTTTCAGATTTTTATTTTTTTTTTAAAAGGTGGATGTCAAACAAAAAAAGTCTGTGGTGGTTTGTTTCAGTGGCAGTAATTTACAAAAATGAGATGTAGGTTAAAGGGCATGTCTAATGTTTTACAGGTTATCAAACTATCTGCTTTTTTTTTTTTTGAAATTGTAGACTGGTGTAACTCTTTAGCCTTAGGTTCCTTTCACTTCCTGAAACACAGCTTGAGACCTTGAAATACCATGTGGTGAGAGCAAGTTTAAAAAAAGACAAGGTTTCAGGTGGAAGCTGCTCTGCTTCCAGCTTGAGTTCAAAGAACAGCAAGGCGTTTCTTAAAATTTCAATCAAGTATCTGTTAGTTAACAGCCACCTAGAAAAGGAAAAATTGTCCTCATCCTATTACGCACTCACTTTGGAAGCCTTGAAAGATTGCTTTCTTGTTGTACTGAGTTGTGATATGCATAATAAGATCTGTTGAAAAGCAAATATTAAGATACGATAAACTACCCATGTGGTACCTGTTAGGATTGCAGGATTAGTCCTTTTGGGATGTTCCAGTAGTATAGAGTTTTAACAAACTTACAGTGAAATTTTCTGTTCTTTGTCTTTTGAGACCAAAATATTTTGTAATGCTTTTCCTAAAATACAATTTTCCTTTAATAAAAAAAAGTTCATCTTTCCCGGTAATGAAATGAGATGAAGAACACCTGTTTCTTTTGGAGCAAGAACTTTGCTGTAAAATTTGCTTAGCATTCACACTGCCGAATGAAAATCTCTGCTTTTTGAAAATTCAGCTGTGTTTTAAGATTCTGCCAGAGGCTTATAGCATTACGTTGTGCAAGCTCAGCACACTGGTGTTAGGCAACTCACTGTTTGCACCGAGTCTCTTCCACCTCCTCACCGGTGGCTGGGTGTGCTCCAGCCCTAAGCGGTGGGGTGTAGGAAGGACTTTGCTTGCGCTGTCTCCTGCAGGCTGGGCTGGCCCAAGCAGGGCCATGGAAATAGCAGAACTAGGTTCATAGTGTGCAGCATTTATCTTCCAGTTCGGGCTCATCACGGTGCTTTCACAGTGGTGGTGGCGGCTGTAGGACTCGTGGGAGGTTGTAGCAGAGCCGTGGTTGCCAGAACGGTCAATATGTTATTCGACTTTTAAAAACTCCACCAAACCTGCAGGCAAGTTCAAAGAAGATGAGAAGGGCCAAGTCCTTCTGCACACCTAAAGTTTGTAGTTGGGGCTTGAGACACAAGGGGAAACCGAGTAACAGCCAAACAGCTCATGATCTGTTTCTGGCCTCTGAAAGGTTTAAATAGTTGGTCATAAGCTGCTTTCTCAGAATCTCACTTTTAGTTTCAGAACTTTTCTTCACTGCTAATCTGACAGACCATCATAGTCATAGCTGTAGGTATCAGATGATCCTTTCTCACACCTTGTCTGAAATAATGGGTTAAGAGGAGTGGATAAGTTTACTGAATACTTTGCTATTTATTCTTCAGAGAAAAGCTGCCACAATCCATGGTTTTTAAAAATACCCAAACAATTTCTTTGAACATATGGTGCTAAAAAGCAAACACAGAAATATAGACAATAAAATTATTGATATTTGTGTAATGCGATAGGAGCCACTTTTCTTTCAAAGCAGTCTTTATTACTAAGCTTTTGATGCTGTTAAGCAATTGGGGATTTTTGGTCTTGTGCTATTTGAGGTATTCAGCTTTACTGTGGAACACAGCACATACATGATAACCTCTTACATTGCCAAATAGCAGCTTTTTTTTTTTTTTTTAAATATGTGTATAGTGGGTCAGATTCTTCTGTAAAGACACAACATTTTGTACAGTGGAAAAAGGGCTGGATCTGGCAGCAGTCACTGCAGGATGCAGGATCAGGGAGGATTTCTGAATACCCAGGTGTACAAAGTACACTGACAAAGGGGACAAGGCACCGTCAAATTGTGTTTATTGGACTCTGCCCCGACATAATTTACTGCTCTTCAGCAGTGCATCAGCTGGTGGTTCAGTCCCATTCCTGTAAGCATGAAAAAGCAACCACTGGGCAATTCCTTATTGTGAGGCTGTCACACGGATAACCTGGCGTGCGTGGTCCCTCTTCCAGCCGCAGGAATAGTCCTCCTGAACCCCTGCGGCTAAGGGAAGAGAAAAGATAGGACCATGGAAAACCAGTGTGTTGTGCGAGGAAGGGCTGGAGAGGTCAAAGGAAGGGGAAAATGGGATTTAATATTTCAAATAGACTTGCTCAGTGGTTCTGACAGGTGATAAACTCATCTAGAAATCCTCCCGGAGCAGGGCGGGGGAGCACAAACATGAGCTTGACTTCTTATTTCCCCTTTATGTGGAGGAGGGAAGGAGGGTCCTGGTGTTAGTCATTCTCTTTGAAAGAAGTAAATAGCTGCTAAAATGTCTTTTCAGGCCTTTTGTCCGGTGTAATAGTTCCTGCCTCAAGTAATAGAGGTCTCACGGCTTTTCTTGGCAGGCTGTTGTTCAGGTGATGGACTCTTTGGATGGACAGTGTTCTCTTTACTCCTTCAGGGGAGTCCTGTTTCTGCTTGCTATCTTAAGGGGTTTGGGGGTGCGATTTGCCAAGGATGGCAGCTTTAGATAGGTGTCCTTTTGTTCAGACATTTTTCCTCAAGTACCCAAACATACCTAGAGAAGCATTTGCTAGATGCCTCTATATATTCCTCTCCCTTCTGACTGTTGAAGGTACAAAGTCATGCTTTGTGCACAAAATACACAAAGTATTACAGGATTGGAGGTTGGTGTGGTTTTCATAAATAGTTGCAGTGTTGGAAAAAGTAATTTATGCCAATGAAGATTGGGAAGGATGCTCTTGTTTTCTCCTTGGCCTTTGCACAATGATTTTGTAAGTTGAGTTCAGACGCACACCACTGTGTAAATTTGTAAAATATTTTTTTAAAATTTAAATTTGATTTAAGTTGTGAAATTGAGAGTTTGATATTGAGCAACTTAAAGTGGAATTTGTTCTCAGTGATGCAAAAGTGGATATTGGAAATATATATATATATATATTTTTTAGTGTCCCTTCAGAAGTCAAGGAAATTATAATAATTTTGTTCATTCTTTTCCAGATGGGAATGACAGGTAACACTAGTCCCTTCGGGCAGCCTTTCAGTCAAACTGGAGGGCAGCAGATGGGAGCTACAGGAGTGAACCCTCAGTTACCAAACAAGCCAGGCATGGCGAATAGTTTGTCTGCCTTTCCTGCCGACATCAAGAGTACTCCCGTCACCAGTGTGCCAAATATGGTGAGTGGTACCTGCCTGTTACCCTTGTTCGTTATGTATTGGTTGTGCATTCAAAATTCTTGGGTGATAGGGCTTGTGCAGCATTACTGGGCCACTTCTCCATGGTCATTAAACATCAAAGCAGCTCCACGGTTCCTCATTACCACTCTGCTGTGCACATAGAAAGTTTGTGAACATTTTTGTGCAGTAATTTAACTTTCTAAGCGATCAGTGTTTTGTTACAAGAATTGCATTACATCGTTTCATTTTGTCTGGTACATTTAGTTCCAAACCAGATGAAAATGTATTTTCTTACATGCTGTTTGTAGGTTTAAATTCCTAAATAAATTAGAATGTGTTGGATACATCATCAGCTTCCCTGAAACTAAACAGTACCTTTCGTATCCTGTGAATCTAATATGGTAAACACACAGTGGGCTTCTCAGTTTATATTGTGCATGACTTGCAGCTCACAAGCTTATGAGAATAGTTCTTCTTAGGATACCTTGCCCAAGTTTGTAGTATTCTGTTTACTAGAGTTTTCTTTATGAAGTGAAATTAAATATCCCTATTTGTCTCAGTATATCTGCGTATTAATCAAACTGCTTGTGGCGTTTCTATGGAAACTCCAGCTTGTTGCATTTTATATTCTTATACATGATAGCAGTTACTATAGAAACTTGTAAAACCTTCCATAAGATGCAAATTGCTTATTTTTTAATTTAACTAGAAAACCAGCTATTTTCTGGCACAAGCAATGCCTGTCCTTCCATCAGTGAGTTTGCTACCTGCCTGTCACTAATAAGGCTATATCTGAGAAGTAACAGGATGTAATAAACTTCCTCTTCTCTCCTGATTTAGAGGACTGTTTCTTGATTTTCCTTTAGTTACACTGTGAAATCTTTGTTTTAATATCATAATTTACTGCTTATGGTTATGGCAAGGAGCTGGTGACTAGGAGTAAGACCGTGTTCAGAATACCTCTTGCACTCACGCAGAATATTTGTAAAAGACAGTTTGCTGCATGACTATTCTAACTTTGTTTTTAAAATACTTTAAGTTTGGATCAGGCATAAAGCAAATGAATTATTGCCCTGATTCTGCAGAGCACTGGCAAATGTGCCCAAAGTGCTGTATTCGTCTCAGGGGCTGGGTGATTCTGAAGCCTAATTATGTGCTCATTTAAATGTCAGGTTTGGGGAAACCTAAATCTTGATGTACTGGCTTACTGATGGAGGATGTAATGGCAGATATTCAGGTGGAATAAACAGGGCATTTGCCATGAAGGCTTGTCTAGTGGTGGGGGAGGAAGTAAAAGAAAAAACTTGCTGTTTCCTTTCTCCCATCTTGTCCAAGAGACAGAGGAAAGTAAAGGAAACTTACTTTCCCAGTTCTATGAATTGCAGCTTCTTTAAAGTGTGAAAAATAGGAGGGGTCTACTGAGAGGACAATCAAAACCGTCTTTCTTTGTTTCTCAGGTGTCAAAACTTTGTATGTCCAGTGTGTGTTTTCTCCCTCAAGCCAGTGTGAGAGTAACGGCCGTTGCAGCTGATAGGCGTCTGCTGTTGAGCCAAATGGTCTCAGCGCTGCTTATGGGTCCTGTCGTGGTTCAAGTTTGATTGCAGTCCCGATGGGGTTGGAACTTTCATCTGTAAAAACTAAAGTTTCCATCTAAACATTTGTATTGCAAGGACAAGAATTTAAAAGGAAATGTCAGACTCGTTGAAGTTTAACTTTGACTTGGCAGCAGTGGGTAAGGTAGTGCAATTGTTTGGTAACAGTATGTGGCCATATGCTGTTCCTTCCATGGGGACTTGGCTTTATTCAGCGTACAACATGAACAGTGCCCACTGAAAGAGAATATAGTCAACATTTTGTTCTATTTTTGCTGCCCAGTGTGTAGCTGTGGGCCTTGTTGGCTGTAGATAGTAGTATAGTTCACTCAGCCGGTGTCTTCCAAACCATGTTTTCTGTGGAGGTCGTCACTGGAGCAGGCACATACTTTGGATTAGTTAATTTTCACAGTGCCTCTCTGAGATAAAGGTGTGTTTTCCCTGTTTAAACATGAGGCTGAGAGGCATGATGAGAGTAAGACTGAAAGAATCTGCTGACTCTGAACTTCAGGTTTGTAGGCTTTGGCTTGCTAAAGCCTTCCTCATTTCATGTGTTAAGGCATTATCAAAGGGCAAAATAACATTCCCATCGCTTAGATGTGTGCTCCCATAACCCATGGTGGTGGTGTCTCTGTCTCACATTGGGCAACTGAAACACAACCCAAATGGCACTTGTGAAAAGCTTCTGGTGACAGCGGCAGCTCCCCGGAGCAGAGTTGCAGTGTTTGAATATTGCCCCACGCTTTCTTGCCACAATCCCTTCGCCATTTGCCACGTCCCGTGATCCTTTAGGACCCTAGACTCGGCGGTTTGATTTAACGTGTTTGGCCTCATGCGTGGTCTGCTGGAGACACGGTCTGTCCTGTTTCCTGGAGGAGGCAGGACTGGCGTGCAGAGGGGTGTAGTGCTGTGTTACTGTCGGACATGGACCTGAGGAGGGGCCGCTCAGACTCCATCTGCTACAGTAAGTGAAAGACCGACTGCATCTTTTTAAAAAGACTTCCAGGGTTTTTGGTAAGGTGTTTGGAACCACGCATCTTGCTAAACCAGCCCTCTACTATTCTTGTCTTAAAGGGCCCCAGAAGTACTGTTCCATGTGAGAGAGAAACCCATGTGCGTGAAAACATTGGTCATATGTGGCATGGCTGAGGCAGGAAGCCAGATTCCAGCATGACATTACACACCTTGATTGCCACTAAGAATATCTAAATAAGAGGAAATAGAAAGGTGCAGCCGTTGTCTTAAGACCCCTTGGTCCTGAAATGCAAGGCATTTTTTAAATACTCCTTTCTATATTTTTCCTTTCTCTGTAACCTTATGTGTATGCTGCAAAAGTAAAACAAAAGATGTGTTTCTTAACCCACATAATTCTAAGCATCATTATATGTGGCACCCCTGTCCCAAACACTAGTGAGTTGTCCCACTGCCAGGCATAACCCTCATGCAGCCAAGATAAGCCTCTGCTGCAGCAGTGGATTGTTTTTTTAATCCAAATGCAGGCCGCCACTCTCCTAAGAACCAACACTCTCTTCCCCACCGCCTCCCGAATGAAGTGGTTCTCGGACGCATTAGGTCAGTGCATCTTCCACCCCTTGTTCCAACCCTGACCTTACACTAGACCCCGAGAAGCACATTTGGTTTAATCTCTTTAATTGGAAAAGAAGTATCAAACCTTATGGTATTAAAATGATTAAAAGGTCAGCATTAAGGTATTAATTTTCAGTGCCAGCCAGATGGATTGATTTTTGTTTGCTTATTTTGTTTTTTTAACTGTGGATCCGAACAACATATTAGCTATTGCTTTGTGTGACTGTTACAGAATCGGTTTCCTTGCAGAATGGGCAGCTTGAAATCCTGAGTGAATGTCTTATTTCCAAAAGCAAGTTGTTGCTTCTGATGTTCTGGGAGGTTTTGGTGACATGCTGTTGAGATTCATTGTCACTGAAGTTGTTCCATGCAGCATTGGCAGTGCTCTGCTGCAGTGAGATCATGCAAAATCCGTGGACTGTGGAAGCGAGCCCTGCTCTCCTCTTTGGCTCTCAGCGCAGTGTGCAGCCTGCACGGGAGCCAGCAGCCTCTTGTTTTCCCAGCACCGAGACTCCGGGATGTGCTGTTAGTGAGGGGAACCCCGTTTAGACTTTTCCATCAAACGTGCTGAAGCTTTGGGGTGTCTGCGATGCTGCATGTTCCAAGGGTGGTGATGGATGGTTTCTTCATGGACATACCAGTAAATCTAGTATTTCTACGTGGGTTAGGAGTACAACGTGTGAAGTTTGGCTTCCAGACACCAGCTTGGTTTCACAGTTATCCTTATGACCAGCAGATGGAGTTGAGAGAATATTACTTTTTGGAAGTGAAGGAAACAGTTTCTCCTCGGTTCTCTTGACTTAGAAATGGAGTGGCACATCTGGCAATTTTTTTTCTGCTCTCTTATAAAACTACTTCTCTAGTGCTCTGTTCTTCCTTGTTTCTCTGTTTCTTTTTACGTTCTTTGGATTTCCTTATTAACAGGTTTGATCAGGAGAGAGGAAAACAATGATCTTTAAGACTGTGAGATGAGGATGTAGTGGATGTGCCGTGCTGCAAGCCTCCTCGAGAGTGGAAGAAAGCTTTTCAACTCAGAGGCCAAGTTTAATTAGAACAACCATAGCTACTTAAAATAGACAACTCTTATTTTATCCTAGAGACTAGAAAGAAAAGGCTTTACACAAAAACTCTATCTGTTGTGTCCTTACAGAGAGGAAGGCTTGCTTTTCTTAATCTTTCATTTTCAACTCAGAGGCCAAGTTTAATTAGAACAACCATAGCTACTTAAAATAGACAACTCTTATTTTATCCTAGAGACTAGAAAGAAAAGGCTTTACAAAAATCTTTCAGTGATTTTTCCTCTCTTGCAGCAAAGTCAGACTTCTCTTTCGCTGCAGAAAAGGTCAGTGACTGTCACCCCAGGGGTGTGCTGTGTGTCTGCTTGCTGCTCTCAGCAGCAGCTCCCGGTCCCTGGTGGGTTTGCAGTTTGGTGTGCTCACCTTCCCTGTGCCTGCCCTGACCCGCACTGTGAAAGTTTCTCTTTCCCAGGCAAGCTCACTCCTCTTCCACAAGAAAATCCCACCTGATCTGAAGTGGAGCAGCAGCCTAGCAAGCAGCTGGGAAAAGCTCTTGTCCATATTGCCTAGCCATGACCTTCTAAAGGAAAATATCTTAATAACCTGGAAACAAATAGAACAGATTGTCCAGTGCTGGAGAAACTATGTTAGTATGTTGGGAGCAAAGTAGGCATCCTTATTTTGTCTCGGGTCGGAGTTCATCCTGAGAAATGTGTGTTGGTGGAACCAGAGAAACCACCACCACTTAGAGCATATCAGAGGGAATTGTGAGAAGTGTAACTGGGTCTGTGTGGATTTCAGGGTGAAGCCATCAGCTTCTGCTTGAGCTCTCGTTGCAGTTTTGTGGTAGAGCAGTGCGTCCTGGGTTGTTCAGAGCTGGTTCAATGCTGCTTAGAACATTCCTGCAATTCCTGTTGGCAGGAAGGACTTCTTTCAGTCTTAGCGTAAATGTGTGGGGGACGTGATTGGAGTTGATCCCACTGTGTGTGAATACTTAATTCAGATGGAAGTCTTGCTGATTAGAAGTGTTCTTTGAAAGTTACAGTTTTGTGTATATCCCCTTTATGCCCACTATCCCCTCTCCAAAAGGGACCCCAAGATCCCACTTTAAGCCTGTGTTTGAAGGGGAACTGAAGAGGTTTGGGTGTGTTTCACCTTCTGAGTGAAGGTGGGATGCAACCTTGCTCTCTGCAGATACTGCAAGGATAGGTTTTTTAAAGTCTTAGTTGGTAGACTGGATGTGCCTGTAATGTAACTGCACATGTGGATGACGTGTTAAAAATCTCTTGTCACTAGTAAATAACATCCCTTTCCTAGTCCAAGATGTCAACAGACTGAGAAACCCCAAGGATAAAGAGCTACCTGCCTGGCTAGGGTGAGGGAAGGTCTGTAAAACAAACAACTGTATCAAAGCAGTAATCCTTGGTGGCAGTGGATTCTTCATTATCTCACTAAGGTCCACTGTTGATTACAAACCTGCCTTAAAGAACTAAAAGGCATTTTTTAAATATAGGATTTGTCCTTATACAGTGATTCCAGAAAGTGATATTCTGTTATCAGGGAGAAGGAGAGAACATGGGAATAAAAAGAAATTACAGAAGAGGAAATGTGTTTTAGAAACACAGTGCCATATGGAAGGTAGGCTGACCCTTGAGTTCTGTCTCAGGTTATTTACCTGATGAAAGATTACCAGAAAGATTATTGAAATTGATGCCTGCTTTTATAAGACAGGGTACAGGTGTTTGACAGACAGTGTTGGGTGCCTTTGAATGTAGACATGTCAAAATGTAGAGGATTACTGGTCATCTCGGTAAAGTAAAACCTCCACGGAACTTTGTGTCCATCCAGGTCCATGAAGATGAGATACTTGCCCATCTGTGCTGCCCAGTAACGTGGGAAGTTTTTGCTCTTCATAACAGGGACAGGGCATTCGTGTATGAATATGTATTTTCTATAATTTTAAATGGTATTGATAGCTGTTTTACACTACACAAGTGTTGTTATTACTCTGTTTCTGGAAAACTGGTTAATGAAGCTGCTGTCTCTGTCGGAGGCTGTAGCAGACTGTCAGCCCCTGTTTGCTCTGTTTATGGGGGAACTCAGCAAGGGAGCACAAGAAGCAAAACTGTCTTCCCCCCCCCCCTGGTATCTTACCATTTAAGCATAAATTTACTTTAATTGTGGGAGCAGAAGTGTCTGAATTTCCTGCTTTCTCAAGAAAATTGTTACTCATTCAGGTGAAGCCTCCTGCTCGTTCTGGAGTGGATGGTTTCTGTGGTCGTTGGAGGATTTATGCACCTTTGGCGTGACTGCGGTGCACGAGCAGATCTCCGCTTTTGAACTGGTCCTGCAGACCGGTGTTCTTAAAAGACAGGCTAGCAGGGAAGAGGTCAACTTCCTCAAACAGTCAACAGGCTTGAAAGTGAGGTAGATGGTGAAAAGAGCTTTCATTACGTTTGCAGATTTAGGACTTTACAACTTTGAAATAGTGACCAACAGAACTCTATAGAGCTTAGGGAATTTCCGAGTTCTTTTTCTGTGCCTGCCTGCAGATGCTCTCATCTGGACCGAGACTGCCTGTTCTTCCAACTACTGGTACTCCATGATTCTGCTTTTTTGTTACTCAATCTTCAAGAAATCCTTTTGGGTCATGGCATCTGTGCTGATACAGCTGTAGCCATGTCTGTTAACTGATAACAATATAATGATAATAGTAACAAAAGGAGAACTTTGGCTTGGGAAACTGTTCTTTGACTGGATGAAAACATCACTTCCAACAAGATTTTCTTTGGCAGGGTCTCTGTGTTTTTCTGCAGATTGACTGAACTAATTATTTCCTATTTGTGACCCAAGAATTGTTTCAGCCAAACCTGTCTGCTCTTGTGGATTTGTTCACAGCAGAAATGGAAGACTTCATTTCAGCTGCATGGACTGGGAGCGTAAGCAGATGGGTTTCCCTCAGCCTCTTTCCTTTTATTGCTCTTTTTCTTGCAAGCTCAAGACAAATGGATGCAGCAATTCCTCTTTAAGATTTACTGTATAATCATTATCAGTGGCAGAGTCCCCACCTCCTCCATCAAATACCAGACATTGTGTTTTCTACTTCATCTTGTGTGCTTTGTTCTCCAGAAGGAAAGCTAGCTCTTTAAAACCTGATGTGCAGGTGGCAAAGGTGAGGGCACAGCTTGCTGCTGGAGTGGTGAGAACTTGTGCCAGGGAACCTTTTGTTAACCTCAGAAACTGAATTTTGTTGATGTTACGTGATCTGTTTTGTAGACTGTGGAATTTTCTGGGGAGTCCTTCTCGAAGGTCAGAAGTAGAGCGGGCTACAAATGGTGTGTTCTGTCACTTACGGGGGATTTTCCTTACATGTAGTAAGCAGGCTTTGGTCAGTAGTTCTGCAGGCAGCACTGAACCATCTCCTCTGTTACCTGTTCTTCCCATATTCTGATTATAACTGTTTTAACGGCTCGTTTTCCTTGGGTAGCTTGGAAGTTGGTGAGCTTTTCTGCGGTAACCTGTATTTACAGTGCGTAATCAAATTGATTCTCTGGACGGTTTCATATGTGTCCGTCTGATTAATTGAAGCTGCGAATCACAGGGATTCAAGCGCTTTTGCAGTCCCATATCTTCTGCTAGTGGAGTCGTTGCAGGCTGTGCACGTGTTTAATTTTGAAAATCAGGTTTTGACATTCGTTGTCCTTCAAAGGTCCAAGAAGGTAGTTGAAAACCTTCTGAATCTGTGCTGGAGAAATGACGTTAAGGAAGCTGATTATCTCTTCCACACTGCCGTGAGCCGTGGCTTAGACTGAAGGTCTCTGTGGGTGTGCAGGCTCTGTCGGGCAGGGCTCGGGCGGTGGTACAGAAGCGTGTCCATAAAGAATAGATGCTGGAAATAAAATACCAGATTTTTACAAGCTGATACAACCTGTAGTTAATTGTAGTTCAGGAGGCAAAATGCAATCCAGATTTAGGTGTCCCTTTCTGGCAGAAAACTGCATACATCTCACCTTGGAAATTTTCTCTGTGAAAGGATATCAGCACTCGCTTCTGAGAAGAAGGGTTAATTTAGGCTTGGAAAATCAGTTCTACCTTTTACTGTAGGGGGGGGATAGAGACAGTCATATAATTTTGACTGTCTTCTCCTGTTGGGCTCCTCTTTCTGTTGGGGACAAGAAACTAGGATTGAAGCATATAAAACCTATAATATGAAAATGTAATACTAAACAGACTTGAATTCCACCTCCAGGTGTGGTAAGAGCTCATTCCTGTTGGAATTATGATCTCTCTAATAAACAGAAGATTTTGGATGGCTTGTTACTTAAACTATTGTTTGTAAATGTTTTAACAGAGGAACCTCTTGATAGATTTTTTGTTGTTCCAAGGTTAGAATAGAAATATTTGAGAATGCTACAGAGACTGGCACAGTAATCCTTGTAGCCAGTCATAGCAGAATGCTTGGTGAATAGTCTAGAGATAATTAGTCTAGAGATACTCCAGTTATTATACAAGATTAAGATCAGAATTGAGACTTGCAAGCATGGTGCTAAACTCTCTGTTCTCTCAGTCCCAGATGCAAACCCAAGTACAACAAGTGGGGATCGTACCGACGCAGGCAATGGCAACTGGACCAACAGCAGATCCGGAGAAGCGCAAACTGATCCAGCAGCAGTTGGTTTTGCTGCTTCACGCTCACAAATGTCAGAGGCGTGAGCAGGCGAACGGAGAGGTGCGGGCATGTGCTCTCCCGCACTGTCGAACCATGAAAAACGTCCTCAACCACATGACACACTGTCAAGCGGGGAAGGCCTGTCAAGGTGAGAGCACATTGCTGAAGCTCTTCTTGCAAATGAGCTGCGGGAGGTTTCTTGCATATTTGTCAGCAGTGTTCTGTTCACGTCAAGAATATCCCTATACCTGGCACAAGCGAGTGCCAGAACTGGTTCTTTAATTAAACAGTTGCTCCCCTTTTCATTACCTTTGCCTGGTTTCCAGTTCTGGTCTCTTTGCAGTTGTTAGTTTAGAAAACAGAAAGCAATATTTGCCCTTTTGAAGTAGAATAGTACCAACGTAGCCTTGCAAGCATGGTTTCCTCCTTTATATGCTCCTCTGCTGTATGAAGAGGGTGTAACATCCACCGTGGCTTTGTCTTAGATTTTAGTTCTAGTTTCCTTCATTTGTCATGACATTATTGGTGGGTCCCAAAAAATTCTAGTTGTATCTAGCTGTGTTTAGTTATATGTACAGTATTGCTTGTAAAGGAGAAAGAACAGAGTTGCTCTAAAAAATGAGTTAATACAAAACTAGTTAACCAAGGAGTGACCATAATTCTGTTGCTTTTCCTTGTTACAGTTGCTCATTGTGCATCTTCGAGACAAATCATCTCCCACTGGAAGAATTGTACTCGGCACGACTGTCCTGTGTGCCTTCCTTTGAAAAATGCCAGTGACAAAAGAAATCAACAACGTAAGTAGTTGTTCTACTGCTGTCGCAATGGAATGATACTGTTAAAATAAAGTTGATCAAATGTGCAGTGTAGGAATAAATTTTGACAGTGTCCCAACAAACTTAATAGCTGTTTAACAATCTTGTATAAGGATTAATAATATGCTAGTGAATTCTCCTTTCTGATCACTGAGTGCAGTTTATTACTTAAATACACAATAATTAAAAAGGGAAAGTCTTGGATCAAGTGCACATCCATTTTTAAAGGGTGTGGCAGCTTCTAACTGGTGTTTATTGTGAGGCAGGTCAATAGATTCCAGTTATAATGCAGTTTGGGATGCAGGTAGGGTTTTGGGGAAGATAAAGCTACTTCATTATTCTTGCTGCTAGAAACAGCTTAAATCAACATGCTAGAGATTAAGAATAATCAAAAACGTTTGTTAAAAAAAATAATTCTTGTGCACAAAAAGATCTGGTCTGGGTGTCTTAATGATTAAGTGTATTTAATGCTGGTATAGATGAGCTGAAGTTCTGCAAACCCTAGTGGTTTTGCCCATGCCTGTTTTTCATAAGAGCTTAGCTGTTACTGATGCTTGGGGGCAGTCAGTTTCTGGTGCATTTCTTCCCTCTTGCTCTGAAATTGAAAATACTGAACTTAGGTTGGTAGGTTTGCTTCTCATCAAATCCTTTGAAAAGATGCCAAGGTGGGACATTTTACAGCATAGATGCAGCAGTTGTGGAAGTCTGAGTAGTGTTATGCCTAAGTATATTTAAATAAGGGTTAAGAAGTGGAAAATAGCTGGAGGACTTGTGAAATTTGTACATTTGAACCGTGTTGGAAGCATTCTGCTAATTTCCATTTAGGCTGGGGCTGCAGTGAGGAACACTAATAAAGCTTGGGGGATAGAGAAGAGCTCCTAGGTTAGGTGAGATTATGGCAGAGGAGGTATTATCCACTGTCCAAATTATCCACTGAGCTCTCCATATACTTTCAGGAGGGTGTTTTTTCCCTCTAAAACTGGAAAAAAATCAATATCAGTATAGAGCTACTTGGAGGTAAGCATTTTGTTTTACCAAACTTCTCCTTGGTAAACAAGATACATCTTGTGTGTTAAAAGTAGTAATTTGTTGCAAGTGATTAGTTATGTTTGACCTTCAAAAAATGTGTTGAAAACTTTACTTTTTAATATGACATGGTCCATTTGTGCCTAACATCCTTATTACACAGTTGTTATCAAAGTGCTAACAACGTCGAGCAAACCAGAATCATTTTTTTCAATACAAGCTGCTGTAGAAAAGGAGGTAGTGCAGCATTTGTTCTTATGTCATTGATACAGCTTACCAAAAGAGAAGGCACATGAACAAAAACAGTCCTTAAAAATAATTTTGTTACAGGATCAAATAGGATGTCATTTGAATGCAACAGAATTATAATGGATAAGTGTAGATTTTGGCTCTCCTGTTGTGTGCAGAGGAGATAAATATGAAATCTCCTCCTCTATGAAATTCATCGATGGTTCAGTGGTAGTGGCCATGAAAATCTGCAGTTCGGTACGCTGAGGTGCAAGGTTCTTTGTTCTGGATTATGTCTCTGAGTCATACACCTAACACCTCGTGGTTTGTTTGAAGGTAAAAGATGAACAGTAAAAATACTTGTTTGGATGTATTATAAAGGACACCCCTTTTTAGGCATTTGTTTGTGAAATGATTTACATTAATGTGTGCATTTGAAACCCTGTGCCTGATCAGGTGAAAAGAGTAACCTAAGCTAGGTTGGTTGAAGACTTGAAGAAAATGTTGGCTCTCAGGAATAAATAATTATAGCATCTACTAAATTGGGGGGAGAAGAGGGTCTGCATATGGCAGAATATGATGAGGACATTCAGAAAGGAAAAAAGAAATGAGAAGTGTAGCGACCCTCGTTCCCTCTGTCAGGCTGTGGTCCTTACAGAATGAATGACCACGCGATGGTCATGAAAGACCCTGAGTCCCAAAATCTTCCTTTCTGTGCTCGTGCCTGTTTTACCATTGTTGTCTCAAGTCCCGTTGTATCTGTGCTGGGCTTTCCAGTGGCTCCTTCAAAGCGTGCCCGTCTTTTAGAAGGTTCTGCAGTTCAGCGCCCGTGGAACATTGCAGCGTGGTGGCTTGCTTCCACCCTTCCCACGTGCGAGGGGTCGTGTGCTCTTGGCCGCTGTCTGTTCCTGCTCCTTGGGCTATTCCCTCTGCGCGCTGCAAAAAGTCCTGGGGCTTAGGTTTTTACCATGCAGCTTTTTCCTCACAGGTATCTTACTCCGTGTTTCAGTGTTCAGATTCTTTGTAAGGAACATCTGTGCTAGGTTTCATTTGTAGAGTTTGTTTTGGTGTGTGGTTTTTTTGTTTTGGTTTTGTTTTTGTTTGTTTTTTAAGTAATCCTGAGCTGTCTTTTATTATAATTGTTAATAGTAACATGATTTGTTGATAGGACATGTTGGGACAAGTTTGAAACTTTCTCTTCCACATGGCTCTTACTGTGTATACCTCTGGGAGGATAGGGGGAAACTGCAAAAAAAAAGTTATTTTGGACACACTAAAATATTAAGCTTTTCTTTTGAATAGGACAGTGGCTCCTGCGTTTTGAACTAATGACTTAAAATCTGGTAGAAATGTTTTGGGGCTGGAGGGTTGGCTTTGTTAGGAAATACTTCTTGCTCCCTGCTGAGCCCACCACCATTTGAGTTATAAACTTGCAAAGTGCTGTTGAGATATTTCCTGGTTTTATAGCTCTGTCGTAACTGTTATTTTTCTGAAGACTCATCTTGTCATGCACATGTTTGAGCTTCTGAATTCTTCTGTTCCTGACCTGGGGAGGTGTGTGTTGTGCCACCAAACAGCTCCTGGGTGTGCTTCCCCTTGCAGCCCCACGGGTGGGGATGAGTGTGCTGCGCTCACCGTTTATTCTGGCCTGGGCTGTCCTCATGCGATGCTCGGTGTGCTTCGTTCCAGGGTCAGGGGACACTAGAAAACCTTGGGGATCCCTGTTCAGTTGAGTGAGACTGGAACGTGGAGTTGCGAGCGTGGAGCTAGCCTCCCCTTTGTCTTTCCTTGTAGGAAAATTTTATTTAAAACACAGTGAGGAAAAAGCTGGATTGAGAAAGTAAATTTGAGACAACTGATGTTCGCCTAAAATGTGAAATTCCGGAGTGTGTGGACTCGGGGATGAAGGGGAGAGTCTGATGAGGGAAGTGGAAACAGGGATGGGAGCTAGCTGGCTGGGGGAGCAGGTTATTGAGTGTGGGCAGAAAAGGAAAGAAGACCTGGATGTAGAGCATTTGGGAGCTCACCCTTTGTAGAGAAGGAAGGAGTGCATTGGCACGCAGGGAAACGTGTTCAGAAAGAGCAGGCAGCAACTTCTTCCCTGGAGTCTGTGTCTTGTGAGAGCTGGACGTGAAATCCAGTTTGCTCAAATCCTGCTGTCAGGTTACTGTCTGTAAAAACTACAAACAAAACGTGTCTCTTGTTTTTTCAAGTGGTGGAAATCATACATAATGGTGACCTGCCAGCTGTCGGTTATTCCACTGAGCCACGATAGATGGTTGGCCCAGAGATTAAGACGTTCCGTTCACTGCCTGATACGATGCTGTACTGTGGAGGCTTTTCGCTTAATGCGTAACTTAAAAATTAAAATGGCATTGGTGGAGAATTTTAATACTGACACTTCCTACCTTTAAGTTGCTCATAAATTCTTTACTTACTCCATGATTTGATCCATGATACAGCCTTTAATTAAACGATTGTGTACACTTACCATTTGTATACCTGCCTAATTCTGGGTGCAGGACAGGCTGAGGTGAGTCAAGGTTACGAGCAGAATTTTTGCTCCAGCTGCTCTGAGCTAGAATGGATGTAAGGAGCAGAGCAAGGAGCTGCAGGACAGCATCTGAACACTGCTGAGTGAGTCTCAATGCCAGAATTTGGAAGCAAAATGAAAAATTTAAATTAGACTTCTCAAAAAATGGAGTAACATGTTGTTTTTACCGGGGTGGTCAGGTTAGAGAAGTGCTTAAAATAGCATTAGGAGTCTGTGTTTAAAATAAAGTCTAATCAGCTGGGGGCAGAGGGGTACCCCCCTAGAAGACACAAATGTTGTTTCATTAAGGCAACATTATCTACTTTGCACACTGAATGGGAATCCTGTAGACGAGATGGTGTTTGATCATTCAGATTACATGCTACTGCGTGTGCCCAAGAGGCCTGATCGGGACGGTTCGGGAAGTTCTGGGGCTGCCTAACTTCTGCTTCTTTGAACTGTTGCTCTTAAGATGTATAAAGACATGTGGCTTTGTAACAGTGGGACATACCTTGTCTTTAAAGCATTTAGAACGTGAACAGCCCTGTACAGAGTTGTCTTCGTGCTTGTAGCTTCTGTCATGAGCTCATCAATGGCTAAAGCATCAGGTAATTAAAAAAAAAAAACAACTCACAGTAGGCATTGCTTCGTGTAGCAGTGGCCTGGTGCGATAACTCCTGTTGGGCTGTGTTTGTTTAAATTGACTTGATTTCCTATGGGATCTGTCACAGAAAGGACTACATTGGCGCTTGATCTGTCCAGGATGGAAGTTTAATATTCTCTTCCTCCGTCATGTTGTTTGACAGATTGTGATAATGTCATGCGTTCATGTAAAACCAATGAACAAACAGACCAGAAATTAACAGATTCCTGCTGTTGTGAGAATACTCAATACAGTATGCTGTTGAGTTAAAAAATATAGAAAAGCTGAGACCAAATAGTCAGAGCCACTCACTCCCACGTTGTGAGCGTACCACTGGCTGTAGGCGTGGAGGCTGTCCCCTAATGATAATACTTCAGTTTGAAGCGCTGAAGGAACATTTGGCTGTTAGCGGCTTTGGGGAGTTTTGCCTGCTTGAATAGGTACGTGCACACATGTGGAGCTTCTTGGAGATCATTGGTATTTTCAAACTGCAAGTCAAAATAGCGATCTTCAGACATTTTCCCCTTAGGATAACATTATAGCTTTATGGAGAAACAGTGGGGGGTTTCTGTTTAGAATAGACTTGCTCTCCATGTTGTCACTTTAAAAAAGTGACATTCAGACCGTCAACTCTGGCAAATACCCAAACCAAGTTTTTATAAGTAGTCTTTGGTCTGGGGCAGAAATAGAGCTCTGGAAATCTGATCGTGCCTAAGCAGACTTCTCTAGAATGGCCTGGGCTGTGGTTCCTACAGCTGCTCGAACACAAGGGCTGCACTCATGCTTCTGAGTAGCCGATACCACTGCCAAAGCTCGGCCCAGACTGTGGGCAAGAGGCGATGGACTTCTCCAGGCTCTGCCTTACCTTCAGTGTGAGCTTCAAACCAAGAAGATCAGTGCCAACCTTTTTCCCCAGAAGAGCAGGAGGAACGGTGAGACCCTTGGCTGTCCTCAGGGGGTGCCCAGAAGCCTTTCTCCTGTTCCCAGCCTTCAGCATCTCCTGGGGTCATTCTGCCATCGCCAGAGATGTCTCTGATTTACAGCCAGTGCTGAAAGCATGTGGGGTTTTTTTTTTTGTTGTAAGTTTTCTGGAGAAATATCATCCTCTTTTTCTAGCAAGCTGGAATTTTTATTAGCTCCTAAATCGATCCTTTGCTGTCACAACAGCCTCTGAAGCCTTTTGTATGCCAGGGTGCCCCAAGTCGTGTGCTGCTTAACCTTCTAGAGATTTCCTGTTTCTTGGCTTGCAGTAGTGTGAAGGCATCTTTCTCCTGGATTGTGTGATTCGAGTGCTGTGTGCAAGTCCAAGTTCATACAGTTGCTCTTTAATGTCTTTTTTTTTTTTTAGTGGAACTGATAGGATCTCACTCAGCTTCTGTCTTTGTTTTTACACTTGCTTGGAAATGATCAGTGAGTTCAAAAGTTCTTACGAACGTGTCCACGGAGTGTAAGCACGTGTAAGCCTCACTTCCATGGTAAACCCGGTGTTGAAAATCCTGTGGTTTGTCCTTGGGGAAGAAAAGGATGTTTTCTGTGGGGCTGCTTATTCTGGAGAGAGGGATCTCCAGCTATATTTGTGTAGTTCTTTAACAAATGAGATCAAATTGAATTTTCATCTGCAGAGGGAAAGGTCTGGACTCTGCAGTGTGTGTGTTTTCTCTGGGATGGAAGCTGAAAGCACGTGTATCTTTTTCAGTTATTATCTCAGCTTCCATAGTGGGTGAGGATTTGAGAAAGCCTAGGTAATGCTGTTAGTGTCTCAGAAGGCTTGTTTTCCTGATATTTTTTTTTTCCAGCCATGTGCCTCTCCTAATATTTCAATAAAACCACTATTGTTGCCTGTATTAAAAGCTATTGTTGCTGTGTTTAGCTCACAAATTTGTAATACACATTACATATTTAATTACTCGAGGGGGGAAAATGTGAAGTATGTGTTACTTCTACCAGAGTCTCAGTTATCAAAATGCAGTGTCTCGGTAGTGAAGGACATCCTCCATGTGTCAGTCACAATGGAACATGTTATTAGAATGGCAGCTACACTGAGGACTGGAAAGCAGATTTTTATTCACTTCTGGGTTTTGTTAAAACTACTTTTCCCTGTGTTTCCATTTCCTGCCTACAATGGAAATGACTCTTCCATACATCTGTGCGGTGGGAGAGGTTGGTTGGTTGTAGCCGTCCTGTAAATTAATGAATACCTAAATATTATTATCTAAATCGTTTACCAAAACCTGTGGCAAACTCATCCCCTTTCTGACTCTTCCAATTACTTTGGATTTTTGTCAGTACAATCCAAAACCCATCAGGGCTTTTCATATCTCTGAATAACTTGGGTTTTAGGGTAATTTGGCCTTCAGAGGATTCATCTAGTGACTGCTAGGAATGAAAATTTCTACCAACAGATCTTCAGTATTACCTTTGTGTCCAAGGACACAGTATTTCTGCTGAACTCAGGATCTCTGTTCTGGAGCCAAATATTTTGACCTAAAATGGGATTGATGGGAAAGAGGGAAGTAGAGGAATTAATTTTTTTTTAACCCCTTAGTCTATTGTCCCAAGCATGAAAATCCTATTTAGCCTTATATTGGAGCCTATACTTTATGTATATGACAGTAATTATGGGCTTATCTGCCCCAAATTTACAGCACTTCTCTTTAGACTGCATGTGTTAATTGCTAGGGTGGTTTCTGTCCTGTAGAATCAAGAGCTGAGTTTCTCTACTTGGCATCTCGGGTGTCATTCTGTCCTTTGGCAGAAAGTTCTATACTATATAACTATATGCATGTTCTGTTAATTCTTGGCATGATTTCTTTTCTTGTTTGCCCTCATTGATTTTCAATTTTCTCATTTCTTTTTTATAGCCCTTCTAGGGTCTCCAGCTGGTGGAATCCAAAATTCCATTGGTTCTGTTGGCACAGGCCAGCAGAATACTCCATCGCTAAGTAATCCTAATCCGATCGACCCCAGCTCCATGCAACGAGCCTACGCTGCTCTGGGACTGCCATATGGCAACCAGCCCCAGACACAGTTGCAGCCGCAGGTACAAGGCCAGCAGCCGTCACAGCCACAGGCTCACCAGCAAATGAGGACCATTAACGCATTGGGTAGGTGGAAAGAATACCGAGAAACAAAGGTGTTACCGTGAACCGAACTGTTGAATTTTTAGGACAAACAGTTTAGTATTTCACTTGATCAGAGTAGTGACTTTTTGTTCATGTTGATTAGTAACTTAAAATTGCACTAATTATAAGCACTGCCATTCATTTACATTTGAATATTAGAAAGCTTTGAATATATTGTTTCTGCTAAATAGCAGTAGTTTTAGTTTCTTTTAAAATATAGTCCATAGTGTATTATTGTCTGAGGTGATTAGACAGAATTGCTGATGGATTTTGGTTTAACAAGTATTTCACATGTTCTAGCAGACAGTTCTGTCTCAAATGCTAATTTATTTCTGGAACTTAATTGTTAGTATTATCTTCTTTTTAGCTTATTGAACTAATCTTAAGAGTTTATGAATTTAAAAATTTAATAGACTAGTTTTTGTAGAAGAAAAGTGTTCTATGTGATTCCATAGTAGCTGTGTATATGCACCACAGCAGGCGTTGTCAGAAAAGTACTCATGTGATACGTTTTCTTTCATTGACCGGTTGGGTCAGGAAAGTGTGGTTTTGCCGTGTTATTGTCAAAATTGTGAACTGGATACCAATGATGTTTAATTTTGTCTCAAAGGAGCCAACCAGATGAACCTTCCCGCAGGAGGAATAACAACAGACCAGCAAGCTAGTCTAATTTCTGAAACTGCTCTTCCAACATCCCTTGGGACAAATAAGTAATGCACACATTTTCATTCTTGCTCAATTAAACATTTATTTACATGCTTATGAATCTAAATAAAGAGCATGCTTTAGAAAGTAATTGTATTGGCTTGGAAATGATCAGTCATGTTCCTATTTCAATTCTATATCTAGCACTTTGTCCCCTCAGACAGCCCCAGAATATCTAGTATAGAATCGTAGAATGGTTAGGGCTGGAAAGGACCTTAGAGATCATCGAGTTCCACCCCCCCTGCCATGGGCAGGGACACCTCCCACCAGCCCAGGTTGCTCAAAGCCTCATCCAGCCTGGCCTTGAACCCCTCCAGGGATGGGGCATCCACAGCTTCTCTGGGCAACCTGGGCCAGTGTTTCACCACCCTCACATCAAATAATTTCTTTCTAACATCTACTTTAAATCTGTTCTCTTCCAGTTTAAATCCATTACCCCTCATCCTGTCACTACATGCCCTTTTAAAAAGCCCCTCCCCATCTCCTGTAGCCCCCTTCAGGTACTAGAAGGGCTGCTATGAGGTCTTGCCGGAGCCTTCTCTTCTCCAGGCTGAAAACTCTCTCAGCCTGTCCTCGTAGGGGAGGTACTCCAGCCCTCTGATCATCTTCATGGGCCTCCTCTGGACTCTCTCCAACAGGTCCA
>NW_010141376.1:0-631 GCF_000699245.1 Pterocles gutturalis | reverse complement strand
GGGCACTGGGGGAGGGAGTGATCCCTCAGGCAGCCAATCAGAGAGAGCTTCACCTCAGGGGAGGGGCAGGCACTGCAGCACAGCAGCCTGACCCCCTGGGGGCCCATCAGAGAGAGACTGAGCTCAGGGAAGGGCAGGCCCAAACCAAGGCAGAGAGACAGGCCCAGCCAGCCAATCAGAGAGAGCATCACCTCAGTCTGACCACCTGGGGGCGAATCAGAGAGCAATTCACCTCAGGAAGGGGTGGGCCCCTAACCATGGGAGCAGAAGGCGGGCACAGCAGCCTCACCCCCTGGGGGCCAATCAGAGAGAGATTGAGCTCAGGGAAGGGCGGGCCCCTCCCCAGGGCACCAGGGGACCAATCAGAGGCACCATCCCCTCAGGGGAGGAGACTGACAGCCCTCCTGACCTATGCTGATGCAGACCGATGGGAGCAGAAGGCAGGCTCTGCCGCTGACCAGGCCGAGCTTTGCCATGGCGCCCGTGGGGCCTGCCTGGAGCCCTGCAGCCCCTGGCCCAGGGGCCCTCTTCCCCCTCCACCCCTCTCTCTTGCCCCCATCCTCGGCTCCCCATGTTCTGGGAGCCCTCGTCTCCATGGGAGCCACCCCCGCTCTGCCCTTCTGGCTCTCGG
>NW_010141375.1:0-1498 GCF_000699245.1 Pterocles gutturalis | reverse complement strand
ACACAAAATGAGGGAAGAGTCCCCAACCACCAGCCCGTTACATCTGGACACACCACCACCCCCAGTCAGCTTCACCCAGTGTTCCTCACAAATACTCAATTCCCAAGAACACAAAGTGCACAGGACAGCAGACAGCTGTGACCAGCCTCAGTTTGTTTCTGCTTACGAACACTTGCTGGTGTTAAGTATCTCAACGAGCATTTCTATCAATTGGGGTTGAATACATCCCATGGAGTTGGGCTCTACTATAAAAAAAAAAAAAAGAGAGAGAAAAAATAATGGTATTTTTTCCTCCTTAAAGAAAAAGACAGCTTCTCTCTGGCTTATGCAGTATAGCACACGGGCTGGCCCCTGATGGTCAGCGGCTGAGCCACCGCCAGGAAAACTTCTGAGGATTCACTCTGACGGGAAGTTGATCAAATGCAACTTTTCTGAATGGGAAAGATTTCTATTTTGGAAAATCTCTTTCAAACTGAAGTCAGAATTACACACTGTAACGCAGGAGGCACCCTCCAGCCCCAGGACCCTCCAGCCCCAGGACCACTGCACCCCGCGGTCCCAGCACTGGCACCCATCCCTGGCACAGGGTGAGGGATTGTATCTGAAGAGATGCAGTATGTCGTGTCTGTGTTTCCGTATTTCATTCATAAAAGATGGAGAGTGATGGAAGGTGGCACTGGCCACAGGGCTGGCGTGAAGCCCAGGGGTGATGGCCAGGTGAGGGTGGTGGTCCTAGCACGCCCACCCAGCACATCTCCCCACGCACCCTGGCTCTGTCTCTCCCCTTGCTCCTGCCACTGTGAACACTGGACACACCTGATGCCCCACCCCTGGAGGTGTTCAAGGCCAGGCTGGATGAGGATTTGGGCAACCTGGGCTGGTGGGAGGTGTCCCTGCCCGTGGCAGGGGGGTTGGAACTTGATGATCTGTAAGGTCCTTTCCAACCCAGACCGTTCTATGATTCTAGGATAGCCACCAGTCACATCTCTCCAACACCACACGCCAACCCACCTTCTTACAGCGCTCTGCTCACCTCTGCTCTGCTGCCCTTTGCTGCACAGCTCACCCCTCTGCATCTGCAAAGGTACTATCAAACACACCACCTGGACGGGAAGCAATAGCTTAACAAACCCAGAGGTCTTGTTTCCATTTAGGAACACCACCTAGATTCCCTGCCCAGCACACGCTCACATTTTGCATAAAGGACCCCAGACCCTCTCTCTACCCAAACATGCCCTATCCTGAACCGCCCTCTCCGCTTATTTAAATGGAACCGTTCCCTCCAGTGTTCCATGCTGACCAACCTTCTTCTGATGCTCCGCTCACCATCTCCCCTCAGTGTCCGGCTCCCTGCTCTGCATCTGCAGCAATAAAGTAGAAACAAAGTCAACCAGACGCTGACAAATACTGGAGTCGTGCCTTGGGGAAGCCCACACGACCGGTGCTCCTGCTCGGTGAGGCGGGGAGCTGCGGTGTGTGACCAGGGAGCCCCGCGGCT
>NW_010141374.1:9037-22758 GCF_000699245.1 Pterocles gutturalis | reverse complement strand
TCCGGCCGGGGAGTGGAAGAGGAACTGTGCATGGTTACGGTCCGGGCTTGGCCTTTGTTGGGGGACTGCTAAAGAGAGCCCCGGTACCCGCCAAGTCCTCCGCCAGCACGGCTGTCAGCCTTTTCCCCGATGAACTCTCACCCCAGCTGAAATCAGTGAGGCCCAAGGGCCGGGCAGAGCACAGTGTCTGCCTGCTGCAGCCCCACCACTCCCATTCCCTGTGTTTCCCCGCCTCTCTTTTAATCTCCTTCCCTCTAAAATGCTGGTTGCTGCGCAGCCTTCTGCCTGCGAACAAGTGGGCAGGTTCACCGGTGGGACCATGGGTGTTGCCCCTTCGTCGGCCTGAGAGGTTTCTGATGCAAGGCAACCCAGGTTGGCAGCGGCTGAACACCTTCCCTGGGGGCTTGGTGCTCTCTCAGCATCTCCTGCCCTGAGAAGCCTGTCAAGGTCTCCCATAACCAGGTCCCGGTCTGACCCACAGTTTTCCTTTTTTTATCCACAAGGTTAAGCCAGCATTATTCTGTTCGAGTCTAAGTATAGCACCAGCAGCAGGAGTCATCCCCTGCTTTGTGCTTTCCCACAGTTACAGCCCTTTCTGGCTCCGCACAGTTTGCTTGGGGATGCTTTCTTCTTCTGCCCTTAAATGCTGGTTTCATCTCACCAGTAGAGCTTCAGGTGTTTCCCAGTGTTACCAACAAAGACATTTTTGCAACTTTAAAAAAAAAGTTAAAATTTTTATTTCGTTCGTAGGTGGAGAATAAGCAAGCAGTGCTTGGCGTGAGGTGAGCATCTGCTCTACCAACAAGCGTGCCTTTCCACAAAACCTATCCCTCTATTTATTCCCCGAAGTGTTGCATATGCATTAGGTTTCGCAATACATTCTTTCATATTAGTTTCCTAGCCCTGCCTAGCCCCGCTTTGTATTATAATTAGCTAAAGAGTCCTTCTGTGCCTGCGCAGTGCTTCCTGGTTGTCGTATGGTGGTCGACGGGATGAAGTAAAACGAGTCTTCCTCGGAGCTGTACTTTTCACCTTGCCGCAGTCCAAAGGGCCAGGCTGGTTTTCAGCCGGTGGGGGTCCGAGGAGTCTCCTTTATGTTGCAGCCTTGTGGGTGTTGTATGCTCTCCTCTCGTTTGGGTTAGCAGTTCCTTCCCTTATCATCACAGTTTTGATCCTCTCATCCTGTCTTCGCAAGCACAGCAAACTCAATCATACATTGTCTGAACAGCTATTCCTAATCAGTCACTCTTTAACTTCAAACCCCCTGTCTCAGTCCCCCCCTTTTTTTAGAAAATTAGTAAATTATTTTACTTAATATAAAAATTCTTCCCAATTTCTATGATACGTGTGTCTTAATGCCTTACCATATACTTTTGACAAGGAAGTTAACGTTGCCATTTGTCACAACACTTTCCAATCCATACAAATATTACAAAAGACAATTATAGACTTATACTAACTAATATTAATAAAACAATAATGGGGTGACACAATGTATTCAACATCCCAGTTGCAGTCCGCTACCATCCCAAGAGTGCATCCCACCAATGATGACTAGCATCTTGTTTTATTCTCTTTCCATACAATATTTGGTAATGAGAGCAGCTCTTCTCCATTTCTTTTAACATGAGTTATAACCTAATATACCACACCAGTAACCGAGTAAAGGAGCAGCATCCATGTTTGACATAGGAAGAGAAAAGCCCCAGAGAGCAGAAGCACTTTTGTCGTGCAATAAAACAAAGCCCACGCGGAGCCTTCTTGTTTCTACCACTGTTTTTATCAGGCCACAACATTTTCCTTGTTAACTGAAAGTCTGCTGGGAGTGTTGTGTTTTAATGTGGTAATTTCAAAAATATGGACAGAAGAACGAACTGCCTCTGGAGGCAGGGACCAAAACACTGCAGCTCTTTTTTGGGGCAAGGGTAATTATCTGCATTAAAACCAACAAGGTTACTTTTGTTTCTAAAGGGGATTCAGCCTGGATCAAGTCAATAAATTTTGGACTAAATATGTCTTTAAGGCTATGTGGTGATTTGATCATGCAGCTCTACACATGAAGGAGGTGGCTCTGGATCTTACAGGAATGGTGGATTTGAGAGAAAATGCTGCCCATTAAAGAACAGTGTGTTGTTGGTAACACAGCCTGCAATAGGAAGCTGACAGCATGAACAATGACAATGTCTTACACACGGAAATAAAGGTACAACATAGCTGTACACTTGTTTGTTACATGCTTTTAGTCCCCTGTAAAGCTGTGGGACTCATAAAATCTTAGAATAGTTTGAGTTGGAAGGGACCTTTGAAGGTCATTCAGTCCAACCCTCCTGCAGTGAGCAGGGGCATCTTCAATTAGATCAGGTTGCTCAGGGCCCTGTCTAACCTGACATTGAATGTTTCCAGGGATGGGGCGTCTTCCACCTCTCTGGGCAACCTGTTCCAGTGTTTCAACACCTTAATTAAAAAAAAATTCTTCCTTATATCTAGTCTAAATCTGCCCTCCTTCAGTTTAAAACCATTACTACTTGTCCTGTTGCAAGAGGCCTTGCTAAAAGGCCTTGCTAAAAAGTTTGTCCTCATCTTTCTTATAAAACCCCTTTAGATGCTGAAAGGCTGCAGTAAGGTCTCCCTGGAGCTTTCTCTTCTCCAGGCTGAACAATTCCAACTCTCTCAGCCTTTTCCCATGGAAGAGGTGTTCCAGGCCTTTGATAATTTTTGTGGCCCTCCTCTGGACCTGCTCCAACAGGTCCTTGTCCTTCCTGTGCCCACTACTTGAGCTTGTCCAGGTCCCTCCAGATGGTATCCCTTCCCTCAGGAAAGTCAACTTCACCACTCAGTTTGTTGTCATTAACAAATTTGCTGAGGTTGCACTCGATCCCACTGTTTTCAGCGATTAAGATATTAAACAGTACTACTAAACAGGAATGCAGGTGTGGAATCTATGCCTTCTACACAGTGTAGCCAGAGCAGCACCTGGTGTTTGGCTTATTTCTAGTGCCTGGTTGCTGCCCTCTCTTGACGGTGTGACCAACCTCCATGAGAGAAAACAGAAGGTTGTCAAGAAGAGAAAGCAGCAAAGCAAACCATAGTCACTCAAAAAATATGGGAGAATTGTGTTGTTCCAAAGAAAAGAAAATATTTTTCCACATTGGAAAAATAAGCCAGATCTGCTGTCTTTTCTAAAACAAGGCTCCTTGACTCAGTGTGTGTGTCAGAGGGAGAATTGATCTGGGTGAGGAAACTGTATGTCACAGATAAACATCACTCATTCCTATATATCATTATATATGTACCTACCAACTACCGTACCTCTCCTCACCCATAAAAGCAACCTTCTGAAAAATAGTGGGTTTTTTTTGTTTTTCAGTCTCTATAAGAATACTTGAGCAGAGTTCCAAGACATCGTCTCACTTTCCTTCTATGACAATTGTATGACATCTGTAATGTTGCAAAGTCTGAAAGAGAACTGTGAAGAATGGTAATTTTTTGTGGGAAATATGAGCTCCACTCTCAAGGAGAAGTCTCCTTCCAGCTTTAACTTCAGGAAGGGGAGCCTGTGTCATACAGGATCCCATATGCAAAGTAAAGAGATGCATCCCACATAGCAGCTTACTATCAATTTCATGTATGCTCACATAGCTTACTATAAGCCTATGTGTTCACAGGCCATGCACACAGGGCATCTGTTCTCTAGGAAGCTGTGAACAAGCAGCCATTCAATTACTCAATGGGGAATGCTTTTTCACATGCAAACTGTCAGTGCCTGTCTTGTTCTGTATCTCATCTATTCAATGAAACAGGACATAAAGCCTTTACAGAGTCATTGCACAAGTACAGCACCACAAACTTGTTTTGTTTTTTTTTACCTTCTTATAACAGTAAGATCTTAGTTCTTTAACATTTAAATATCTATCCATCTAACTGTATAGAAATTTAAATAAATACTATAGACTTAGGTTGTTCAAATTTTTGCATAAGAAAGGAACAACATTTTGATTTTGGTAATTTTAGGTTGATAGATCATAACAGTGCCTGAGGTGAAACACAAGTATGTTTAGCAATATAGTATGATATTTTACAAGAAAAAAATTAAAATTAATATGATTTTAGCATAGGTTATATATATATTTTTTTTCTTTTAGTATAGGCTGAGTTTCATTCCTCGTCAGGACAATGACAAAATCAGAAAATGCAGGTTAACTGTCTTTTCCTGTGGTAATATTATTCCTCCTGCTTTTCTTCTAGCTGTAGCGTGGTAAGTTGGTAGTTTATATCTCATACATTTCTGCATTTCAGTATATCTATATTAAATGTATTAGCAGTAACTCCTGGTAACTGGTACACTGTGCACTCCAGTGCACACTGCACAGTATTCATGCAGTGCATTCAGTCAGCACTCTCTATTTGCTCCAATTATTTATGTTTTGATTTGGTTGCTGGTATAAAATCAAGAAGGAAATTAAAAGTCAATATAAAATACATGTATTTGAACAAAGAAACCTACACTGGAAAATATGTGACTGGGTAATTTTAATCTCCCCTGGCACTTAAGGCTCTATTGTTACGCTGGTCATCTCCCTCAGTCCTTTGTACCATTCTAGTCACTTTCTAACTTTTATCTTTTGATGATAGCTATCTTTTTCCATGTTTCCCAAGTTGCATACTTAAAAAAATCCTAATTTCTGCTTTTATGCTCACTTGTAATTTTGTTGATCTTTACTATTTTCCGCTTTTACATTTTTGGAGAAATAGATGCAGTTAATTCTCTTTCCTTTGGTGACCCTCAGATTCACTCATGTTTTTCTGCCTGAATTTTTTCTTTCAGTCAATTCCACTCGCTGTCTTCCTCAGTGACAATGGTACTTTTCCTAAGGAACAAGTATAGCCGTTACCAGTTGAGTGTCTGCTTGTTTGTTCCCATTGAATGTAATGAAGTAATAATTTTACCTCCCTATGCAACTACCATCTTTTAGTCCTGGCCGTCATGGTGAAGTCCAGAATGCCTGTAAGTATATTTCCCCCCCCCCCGCCCCTCCACCCCCAGAACATAATGATTTTTTAAAAATACTTTAAGACTTTTAGAAATTTTGCCAAGTGCAGTAGTCACCAGGTTAGGCTGTTTCTAACAGAGAAGCTGGGATTAAGTCAAACAGGGTTCTTGTACACTCACTTCCAAAGGAGTCCTGTCATACCAGGCAAAATGCTGGCAAACAAACCCAAACAGCACTTAGTACAGCTCTGAGTGATGACCACCAACTGCCTGCAAATACTCCCCATGTTACTGAAAACACTTGTGCCCAAACCACAGATATATTTGTGCAGGGCACACAGAGCAGAAGCGTGTATTACTCATTTGCTTCTCCTACCACACTCATCACAGGAACTTGTCAGCATCTTTGAAGGTAAATGGCCAAGTATTTTCTCCCGCAGGTGGCTACCCCATAGTCAGTAAACAGGCTTTTGAACTGTGCTCTTCACGTGCAGTCTCTGGATAAAAGAGGATGTCTCTGGGATTCTGTGGTAACCCTACCAAAATGTGATACCGTATATGACAGTTAAAGCTTCTGTAAGCCTAAGTAGTTTAAAACCTTCGAAGTGCCGAAAGTTGTATAGTGGTTATTTATGTTCCTAGCTGTTTCTGTTTATTTTCTAATTTTAAAAGCGTGATGTTCGTACATTGACAGTGTCTTGACATGAGTTGCCTTGACACGAGTTGCCTTGACACTGTGTAACTTTATAATTAGCTATAATAAGTTGCCTTACTAGATGTGAACTGACAGATTCTCTTGGTTTGTGAAGTTGTAATGCAATGTCATCCTAGTGCTTTAAGAATATTTAATAAAGTTGAAAGAATATTGTTCTGAAAAGAAAAAAGCACATCCCAAAACCAGACTGAGAAGTAGAAACTACACTTCTAGGACAATGATTGCAATGTTTCTCAAAGCTGGAAATACTTAGCCATTGTCAAAAAAAGAAAATTAAAATACCAAGAGGTCTGTGTTAATTGTCAGTTACTGCTAAATTTTTTTGAAAATATGTAACTTTTTCAAAAAATACCACAATTAGAAATGCTTTTCTGTCTGGGAAAGGATAACCTTACAGGGTAGCTCAAGGACACTTTTCAGGAATGGCCTTTTCCAAAAGTAAGGAGTGAGAGACCTCATATATGACTCTCGCAGACAAGATCTACATCTGCTTCCTAAACAGAATTACTGCCAATCACGAGGCTGGCCGTTTGCCCTCTCCCCAGTGCATGAAGTCCTGCAGATATCACATCAACAGATAATTCTGGTAGGTCTTTGCCTGCTTGGTAGAAAGCACTGAAGGTACTGATCAGAACCTAACTGAGCTTGGCTGCAGAAGTTTAGCTTTATATGCAGAAAGATTAGGAGTTTCCCATTTTGCGATAATGAAGCCTAATACTCTTCTTTCAATTTAATCCCTAAATCCCAAATCTCCATTTTTTTTTGAAGGATGTCTCTTAGAGTATGAAACAGTATTAATTATAATTTTATAAACCACCAAGCGTTTGATTCAGACTTTCAGTTCTGTTTTGATACAGGATATTGTTGTGCAAAAGTCTGTTTTGTCAAAACTTTTTTTTGTGTCAAAGCCTAAATAAGTTTGTGCTTTTTGCTAGTATCAAGCACAAGGCTCTATGCCTAAGAGAATATAATTGTTTCTTTATAGTGATCCCTAAGATCACATTTAAATATAATTGTTTCTTTGGAAAGTTGGTCAGGAAACCTGGCTAACTTATACTCTTAATTAAAGCCACTTCAGCATTATACTAAATAATTGTCTGGTTTTTAGAATCATAGAATAGTTTGAGTTGGAAGGGACCGTGGAGGTCATCTAATTCAACCCCTCTGCTGTAAGCAGGGACATCTTCCACTAGATCAGGTTGCCCAGAGCCCCATCCAACCTGACCTTGAATGTTTCCACGGATGGGGCATCTTCCACCTCCCTGGGCAACCTGTTCCAGAGTTTCACCACCCTAAGCATAAAATATTTCTTCCTTATATCTAATCTAAACCTCCTCTCTTTTAGTTTAAAACCTTTACCCCTTGTCCTATTGCTACAAGCCGTGTTAAAAAGTTAATCCCCATCTTTCTTACAAGCCCCCTTTAGATCCAGAAAGGCTGCAGTCAGGTCTCCTCAGAGTCTTCCCTTCTCCAAGCTGAACAACCCCAACTCTCTCTGCCCCTCCTCGTAGGGGTCTTGTTCCAGGCCTTTGATCATTTTTGTAGCCCTCCTCTGGACCCGTTCCAACAGGTCCATGTCTTTCCTGTGCTGAGGGCTCTAGAGCTGGACGCAGTACTCCAGATGTGGTCTCACCAGAGCATAATAGATGGGCAGAATCACTTCCCTCAACCTGCTGACCGTGCTTCTCTTGATGCAGCCCAGGATATGGTTGGCTTTCTGGGCTGCAGGCGCACATTGCAGGCTCATGTCCAATTTCTCATACACCAGGACACCCAGGTCTTTCTCTGCAGGGCTGCTCTCAATCTCTTCATCCCCCAGGCTGTATGGATACTGGGGGTTGCCCCAACCCATGTGTAGGACCTTGCATTTGGCCTTGTTGAACCTCATGAGGTTTTCATAAGTCTACTTCTCCAGCTTGTCGAGGTCCCTCTGGATGGCATCCCATCCCTTGGGGGTGTCAACCTCACCGCTCAGCTTGGTGTCATCCGCAGAATTCTGGCCTTGTTGAACCTCATGAGGTTTTCATAAGTCTACTTCTCCAGCTTGTCGAGGTCCCTCTGGATGGCATCCCATCCCTTGGGGGTGTCAACCTCACCGCTCAGCTTGGTGTCATCCGCAGAATTCCTGAGGGTGCACTCAATGCCATCGTCTATGTCACTGATGAAGATCTTAAACAGCACTGGCCCCAGAACAGACCCCTGAGGGCACCACTTGTTACTGATCTCCATCTGGGCACTGAGTTGTTGACCACTACCCTCTGGAAGCGAGCATCCAACCAATTTCTTATCCACCAAACAGTCCACCCATCAAATCCATGTGTCTCCAGTTTAGAGAAGGATGTTGTGGGAGACCATGTCAAAGGCCTTGGAGAAATTCAGATAGATGATGTCTGTGGGTCTTCCCTTGTCCACTGATGTGGTCACTCCCTCATAGAAATCCACCAAGTTGGTGAGGCAGGACTTGCCCTTGGTGAAGCCCTGCTGGCTGTCTCAGATTACCTCCCTGTCCTCCAGGTATCTCAGCATGGCTTCCAGGAGGACCTGTTCACCTGTTCCATGATTTTCCCAGGCCCGGATATGAGGTTGACAGGCCGGTAGTTCCCAGGGTCCTCCTTTCTATCCTTTTTAAAAATGGGTGTGATGTTAGCCTTTTTCCAGTCACCAGGGACTTCCACCTGACTGCCATGACTTTTCAAGTATCATGGAGAGTGGCTTGGCCACTACATCAGCCGGTTCCCTCAGGACTCTCAGATGCATCTCATCTGGTCCCATGGACTTATGTACCTCCAGGTTCCTCAGGTGGTTGTGAACATGATTTTCTCTTACAGAGGGAGGGGCTTTGCTCTGGCCCATCCCCTTGGGAGGTATAGGAAGAGAGGTTGCTAGTGAAGACTGACGCAGTTTTGCCTTAGCAATTATATGCAGGATTGGTTGATAGTGAGTAATAGGCTAGCCTTAAACTCAGTGCAAGTTGGAGAGCAGTTACTACTTGTGTGAAAATGATATGATTTATGAGGATGCTTGATCCAAATTCTCTAGGCAGATCCAAAAGATTTTTTGTTTATTTTGTTTTTGAGTTTGTTTTTCCTTGGTTTTGTGTTTGTAGGTTTTATTGTAAGGACTTCTGTTTCTGTCAAACTTGAACAGCATAGACAACATTTTTGTCAATGCCTAACGTAAACTCAGTAAAGTGTGAGTCCAAAAAAAGCATTTTGCCATGTCTTCTTCCCAAAGCTTATAATTCTGGGATCTCATTGGTTTTTGGGGGTTTGGTACTTGCTATCATTTTGATTTCCTACTAACAGTCCTGCCATCACAGTCACTTGCTTGCTTCTTCCCTGAATTGCACCCAGTGTGCAGTAATTGGGTACCAGCTCTACTTGATCCATGGCTAGATGAGACTGCATTTTTTAAAGAGCAACGTGGAACATTTTAGTCACCATGTTAGGATGTTCTCTTGAAAGAATCTTTCCTGAACTTTTCTGGTACATTTGTGTATACACAACTTGAAAAAGTAAAAGACAAAATGAGCTCATAGAAGGATTTTAGATTATTTTAGTATTTGGTTTGTTAAACAGCACAGTTCCAAGAAAGAGTTAAATATGTGAGAGTATTACTTTTACATATAATCTTTATCTCTGTGCTCAGTTGATGCTCTTTTTAGCAGGGACATGAAAATGTCAAGTAAGTTTCTGTACAGAATTCTGTACAGAAACTCCCCAAAATCTTCCACCCACTCGTCTAAATAATTTTTCTTTCTGTTAACAAAAAGGGACAACTGTTTTAACATAGGATTGATGTTAATACTTTATAATTTATTTTTTCTGCAAATCATAGCATGGCTCTTCATAGCAATACTATATAAAAAATGGACAAATTGGCAGCATGGATGCTTGGGAGCATATTGACTAGACAGCAGGTTTCCTCTTGCAGTCCATATGCTGCCAGTGGGACAACTGGCTCTGGCAGTTCACTCAGAAATGGAATAGTGCAGCAAGTGCTTCAGAAAAGTGCTGTTCCTGGGATGAAATCACTTTCATTCTCCAGCTGAATTTGCCTCTGAAGCATTTTGTATGGAGTCATGCTGTTATGGCTTCATCTCTGTGGGAAGAATGGCCCAAAACTGGACCAGAGAGCTGCAGTTCTGTCTCTCTGCAGCTAGTACTGCAGGTAGTATACATGGTAGAAAAAAGGGGAAACACTTCTATTACAATTAGAGTTAGATGAGTAGATAAGAAATTATGGTAAAAAAAGGCATGGTGAAAGAAATAATTTGAAATAACATGAAAATATATTAAAATGCTAATGAAAAAATACAAAACAGTTTGAGATATAGTTTCAAATGCTGTTTATTGTTTTGAAGAAATATTAATATAAAATCAAAATCAAAAATAGTTCTACTGCTGTTCCACAGTCATGGGTGGAAAGAAAAGATGTGTAATTATTTAATTATTTATGAATGATTCAATGTAAATATCCCCTCTAGCAAGATATATAGAGAATTCCTCATCTGAAGTGCAGTACTCAATTCTGATAGTTCTTTTTCAAAGTGATAATATGATAGGAATGTTAAGTGTCAGCAAACAGGAACAATTTGTTGACTTAGAGTGAGAAAAAAGGATTATTGAAAGTAGAAGCTGTGACTGTGTACTGTGCACGTTAAATTACCATTTTTCGTAATAAAGGATAAGGAGAGATAAAAATAGATCTAAAGGAACTACATTTAAATTAAGACGTTTTAGAAGGTACAGAACACAGTTAATTCTGTGAAATTCATTGCCGGGAGATTCTTCTTGAGACAACATTCATCTTTGCATTAGAATAAACACATACAGGGCACATGAAGCCGATCACTGCAGATTGAGAGTGAGAAAAATTTGCCAGTGCATGAATAATTTCCTAATTGTCAAAATTGTAACACTTCTGAAATACCTGATTGCAGTTTACTGTTAGAGACATGACACTGGGCCACATGTAATAGTAGAGTAGGATAGCAGTTCCTGTGTTCAGAAAAGACTTACCAGACCAACACTAACCTATCTCCATCCCTAGCTGAAGCTGTTAGGAGGGAACTGGTTGCTTGATAGCCATGTTAGCTCTAGGTAATTTTCATAATATTTATGAGCTGATCTTCTGTTTGCATTAGATTCATAGGAAGAATGAATCTAGAAGGAAGACGTGGGGAGCTGGCTCCTGTTAATCAGCACAGATAAGTGAGTTGGGACTGGCTTAAAAAAAACAAATGTGTGTGTATGTAGTAGAGTGGAAAAACTGAGTTTACTGAAGGTACAGAAGTGAAGCAGAGGCATTTCATGCGTGTATGATAAAAGAACAGCTCTAAGCACAGGCTGACCTGAGATCCTGTCATCTCCTCCACACCTCACCTCCTGGACAAGCTGCTACTATCTATCCAGCTGTTACTAATGGCATCTGGACTTGTGGAGTCATGTGTTCTTCTGCAGTCTGGATCTGAATTTTCAGTGGTGTGTTCTTATAGGCCTGGGTTGAAAAGAGAAGCAGTCTTTAGCTGGTAATGTAACCAAACCCAGAGAGAAAGTGAAAAGAAGTGGGCAATTTGGAAAGAAGATGAAATACAGGAGGAAGGGGAAAAGAAAGTATAATGGAAAGGATGCAGAACTAGGACTCTGTTTGTTTTAATTTTGATAACCAGCTCACTTTTCTTCTAATAAACGCATAGTTTGAATGATGTTTTAATGAAGTAAGTCTGATAAATAATTAAATCATCATACCATGGTTTCATAAACATGATGTGATTCTTAATATTTCTTAATCTAAAATTGAGCTATCATAGAATTTTTGGTTGCATTAATATTCCTGTGGCTGGTCCTCATACTGAAAAAAATATATTTAATATTAGGTTTCGGTGACTTTTCTTGCTTTGTAGATGCTTGCTTGTGTTTTCAGTTTTGTAACTTTTTTTGGCTGCAGTGCACTGTACTGGTTTCCAACACCTGTGTTTGTGAATCTTTCATTTTTTGCAGCAGTCAGCTCTTGGTTAAAAATAGCTACATTATATTGTCATTAAATATTAAATCGATCTGTGGCAGTCTGTGAGAAGCATCCAATTAAGCAGTTCACTTTCTACACATAAAGGCTACAAATGAGCAGTCTCCTTTCTTTTCAATAATGCATCACAGGCTACCATTAGTATCTGTAAAATAATTGATAAGGCAAAAGTTATTTGTAAAATACATACCAGAACTAGAAAAGTAGATTAGAGAGGATGATTTTGCCTTGGGACTTTCCTCTGACTGTGGGAAAGGTACAGCGTACTTTGATTTAATTTTTACATAGCCTGGGAAAACCTGAAATGCCATATCTAATAATTCAATACTTTCTATTTCTGACATGTATTATATATTACTAAATCTTAAACATCACAGATAGGAAACACATCACAGACGTTACTCACCTTGAAGCCACTATATGACAGTAAATGTGGCTGGGTCCATGAAATACTAGGGCCTGAGCAGTGAGGCCCTGAACCGAAGTTGACCTCTAGATGACCCTCACAACCTAACAATATACCTAATATGTGTAATATTGATCACATATGCAATGTATTACCTTATGAATATATGCCAATTTATAAAAGCTTTGTTGTAATGCTTGTAGAGCCTTGCTGTAACACTTGCTGTGTAAGTCAGCAGCAAAATGCTAATTGTGTAACAGTAACCTCATTTGTCAAAACTAGACATGCCTGTTGCAACCAAAGGACGGACATGCCTACCGCAACCACAGAGGTAGAAGGATGTGCAGTAAAAGGGAGCAGAGGCATGTGACAGGCTGTGTTGGGAGACACATAATCAGGATCACCAGACATGTTTACCCTTTTTTACTTACCTCTCAGGTCCTGGCCAGACTCCAGACGGATGTTTTTCGCAGTTTAAGATATAAAGTTGTTTATTCAACTGTATAAAAGCGGGGAATGTTTGCAGGGAAATTTGGAAGCCTCATCTATACAGTGGCCGCACTGTATAGAGATTTCCTACTGCTGGGAAGGGTTCTCCAAATCCTCTCTACAACAGGGCTCCCCAGCAACTGCGGATCTGGATGATGGTAATGTATTTTTAGGGCAATTGGCGACGTATCTTTCTTAATCACTGTTGCTAACTCTATGTAGTAGTGATTAGGTGCATTACTGTATTTTTTGCTTGCTATAGTAGTTTGCTTATTATTTTGCTGCCTTACCTTATCTTACTTTATTTTCACAGTATTATTTTCCTCATTATTTTATCACTTTAAACATAAGTAAAAATAAGCTTACTTCTTTAATTTGGTGCCTGTGTCCTTTTTGCTAACCCCATCAATTGGCAAAACAATCCTGGGAAAGGCTCAATGACTTTTTGAATCTATCCAGCTTACCTTATCTTGTTGCTAGCGCATTGATGCACCCATAAACTTGTTTGAAGAACGTACCTAGGGTGCAGTCAGAGGCATGACTGCCATCTGTGCAGGCAGAGCTGAGCTAGTTTGAGCAGCAAAGGCAGTGGAGGTGCATTGGCTCGGGCTTCAGCATCGGACTGACCAACTTTCTGATGTTCCAGGACCAGCCTGTGCTGCTGACCCCTCACTGGCACACCAGCTAAAGACAGTGAAACTAGCTAGGTTTGCTGTATGTATTATCAAACTACTTCCTCATCTGCAGGGCAGACCTGCCTCAAATCATACAGTGGTTCTGACCCAGCGGTGGACAGTTGGTAATAAGGAACTGCAGGGACCTGACGGTCATCAGCCTGGAGCCATTCTCCTGTTTCCTCTGCCCTGGGTATGTTTCCCAGGTTACATATTATAAACCTCTTCTGTAACAGCTTTTAGTTTCCATTTTGCCTTGTATGTATCTTACTTTCTGATACTTGTTGATTATTCCTCACCTGTCTTCACTTATTGATGTTAGTTTTAATTCACCACTTTATTTAATTGCTGACTCCAGTGTACCACTTCAAAATGTACCTTCTGGTTGTTACCAAAGCCCTGTGTACAAGCTGGTCTTAA
>NW_010141374.1:0-9006 GCF_000699245.1 Pterocles gutturalis | reverse complement strand
GTTCAGCAGACTGGAAATGGACCATTTCATTTACGTTTAAATTGGAGGCTTTAATTGAGTTAAATATTAAGCAAAGCACTACAAGCTGTACAGTCCTTTTTTTTTTCTTTTTTTTTTTTTTTGTTGTTGTTTATCCTGGGATAAAATTGCAATTACTTTTATTGTCGCTACAGTGTAATATTTAGTGAGACACAAAATCTTGTGTTGACTCTGCACTGAGGTCAGAGGAGGAAACCTATGGATGTGGGAGTTAGCAGATGGCACCTAAGCCACTTGGAGCCTTTCAAGGCAAAGGAAGTAGCCTGGTAAAGGCCCCAGAACTGGGAAGGGGGACATGCTTTACATCTGAAGACCAGATGGCACTGCAAAGCATTCTCACGCTCCTTCCTTCTGCACCTTCCACCTCCAAGTCTTGCCCTCCTGCCACCTCCCCTGTGTCAGTGTCAGCATCCACCCAGCCCCACGGTGAGACAAATGGGGGAGCTAAATGAGCACACAGCCAGTGCTGTGAAAATGTGAAGAGTACTGATAGCACATCTTGTGGGTACTCATAAGGCATGAGGGAAGAGGGCAGGGCACGTGGCTAGGAGCTGTGGGTGGGCTCTGGGTTCTGAGGTCTGCTGACAGGCATCCAACAAAGTGAAATTATAGTGTTATTACTTTAGTTAGGTCATTTGATTTCAGAGTCAGCGTGATAAAGCAGAAAGAGCTATTTGCAGGACTACCAGTAGTGGTGTTTCTGACCAGCTGCAGGCTCAAGAAGTCAGTGCTTTGAACCATGCTATCAATATTATTTAAATACTGATGCAGTTTTAACTGCCCAACAGGAGCAACCTACTACAAGGTGATCTTACAGCAGGAAGAGACAGTTTATAGGTTTGTATATGATCACTACCATTACAAGTAAAAGAGGTGAAATCCTGGTTTATGGGAGCAGTGGTGGAACTTCTACCTGAGAAACAGGTTTTCATCTATGACAGAAACAAGTGTGCATCTAGGAACTCAGTGACATGCTAATTCTTTGTTAATTTTTCAGCTCGCTGTTGCAGCAATTTACAAGCTAAACATTTTGTGAAGATGTAGCTTGTTTAGTACAATACAATTATGAAAGCTGTATCGCAATTAAAATCTTATTTAAAAATATGATGATACATTTTGTATCATAAATTCAAAACACTGCAATTAATTCAATAAGAAATGAAAAGTAAAGCTGAAATTTCTTTTTCATATTTTTCCATGTTTTCTGTATTTTCAAAGATATAATTTGGAAATCACAGGCAAATTCATCCAGAAGTCCAATCTGTCAGAAAGTCCAGAAAATAAGAACTAGCTAGAAAAATGCTTGCCAGATGCACATGTACTGAAACAAGAAATCAACCTCTCTGTGATCTACTGCTATATATAAAAAATGTACATTATTTATTTATTTTCCCCTGTGCTTCTTCACATCCATCAACTCTTTCTGTAGAAGCAGAAATGAAAGTTTGAAGTTTCAATAATTAAAATACTGAGAAAATAAAAGCAGTGACATAAATGAAACTAAATCGAGTCAGGCTGTGATCTTGCATACCGTTATGTAGGCAGACAGTGACATTGTCACTTAAAATGAATCTTTTACAGTTTTTATTCTGTGAGGTATGCTCTTATTGTGTCTGCCTATCAAAGGAAATCTTCCTGTCAGGCATAATTAGAATTGCCAGCTTTTGAAGTTTATCTTGGTATTTACAGGGATCATCTAAAGCCCAGTCAAATCAATGAAAAAGCTCCTGAGATATGTCTCTGCTACACTAAGCACAACAATATTAAGCAATGTCTGACTTGGTGCTAAGGGAGCTGGCTTGTGCAGAGCCATACAAGAGGCAGTAACTACGGGCTAGAAAGGAGTGTAGAGACAGAGCAGGTTAAGCCCCAAACAGACTCCAGTTCCAGAGGAAGCTTACTTTTGGTCAGGTATCACCTCCCTGCAGGTATACAGTGCATGGCACGGGCAAAACCCTACTATATTATGAAGCCATGTGCAGCTTGGCCTCAAACTGGAACAAATTCAGGCTGTTACTGATAATCAGATGTCTTAGGGTTTGTGTGTTTCTCACGATGTTATTTACCCAGTAACTTGCAGTCATACAACATCAGCAGCAAGCAGTGGATGTTTTAAAATGCAGTCTGCTGTTTTGTTGCTACACTGTCAGCTAATGCATAATTTCTCCTCCTAAGGACTTGGAGATGGAGAGGAGGTGAGACTGATGGCAGCAGGGCCAGGAGTTCACACCAGCTCTTGAAGGCCATGTCACTCTCTGAGGGCTCCAAGGGTGCAGTTGCATGGCAGCTTTAGTGTCCATGTATGGTCAGTCCCACCATGCCCTCTGCCACCGTCCAGCACCATTTGTGGGACCATGGCTTCAACTCATCAAGTGAGCTGATGTCTGTGATAAGTAATCACTCTTTTTTTTTCCCCTCCCCATTGGTAGTTAGTTTCCAAATGCACAAGCTTCCTGAGCTGATTCACAGTACAGTCACACATGCTCAGTGCTAAGAGCATGATCCCATGTCAAGGTGACTGGTTTAAACTGCTGTGATACCCCTGCCTGAGCAGGGCTTTCCTAAAAGCAGAAACTTTTCCAATCTTATTGTTAGTGATCGTAGAGTATGAGTGGGGCTACTGGAAAGTCTAAGTGTAATTTAATAGTATTTCTCTCATACAGGATAGCAATGGGATGTCAAATCAGTAAATGGCTTACATAAAATCAAAAGGATGATCTTGTGTCTGAGGTCCCAATCCTAATGCTTCCATAATACTTTAAAACATAGAAAGAAAAAATACAGGTTTTAACTAGTTTTAGTTGTATAAATCTAAATTTGCACAAGATAATGTTTAGCAATATTATGAGCAGCGATTTAGCTGTAATGCTGCTTTGATGAATTTTATGTTTTATTGTCTCCATTAAAATCTTTCCAACTATTTAGAAAGGAGAAAACAGTAAACACCATATTCTGCAACCCAAAATGATTCCTTGTGGACTTCCTAAGCCAAAAATAGATAACACATAGAAACAGAGTGGTCATTCAAATTAGAAGGATATGAAAGTGATACATTTGGCATTTAGTAAGCCCCAAAGAGAAGGTTGTGGTGCTAATGCAATTTGTCCTACAGTCCAAATGGAAAACACAGAAATTGTAAAACACACTTAAGACCCTATTTGAAAATTATAGACTTTCATTTTGAGGGTTATCCTTTGTGCTGCAGTTCTTAAACTTGTCAGGAAAAGAGCATTGGCTAAAAGAGCTCAAAAAACTCTTATAGTTGGCCCCCTAGAATGGTCATCTTAGTGAGGTTTGGCTGCTTTTGGGCTTGAGTTTAGCAATCCATTTTTGTCCAAATTAAACCTGGGTTCATTTAATCACTGGAACAATGCTTTACAGCACTTTCAGTAGTAAAGAAGCAGTCCCCTTTAGTAAACTGAAATGTACAGATGAAAACAACAGCCTTAGCTTAATACATTTACTGACAATGTTAATTCTGCAGTCTCCAGTCAGAAGTGACTCACACATTCTCGTCAGTATAGACAAAAAACTGAATTTTGTTGCCTTACAGATAAGGAAAACAAAAGGTAAGCCCTGGACAACTATGCTTTTTGTTACTGTAGAGAGGTTTGAAAATAAGATATGGTGCAGCTGTGAAATTGTCCTCCTCCAGCAATCACCCCGACTGCACGCTGTCAGATCTCTTTCTTAGGATCATCAGTAAGAAAAGCTTCGTGAGGGCCTTGTGTAGACAAACCAGTTGGCAAGACCTTTTCTGCCCATTTCTGGGGTGATTTTACCCAGGTTAGTCTGACACTGCAGACAAATGCCTCGTTTTTCTAAACCTGCGGCTGATCCTATCTTTTGTGTCCAAACCTGCTGCCTTCTCATTATCTACACCGATGTTGAGAAAGGAAAGTATCTTTTAAATTCCTTAATGGTGGAACTACTGGTACATGAAGTCAGCTGGTGATGTCAGCCCCCAACATCACTTCTAGAAGGATGGTAATACTACAGAGGAAAGAACATTCTGGCTTTTCTGTTTTTCGTAGGAATTGCTGAATATAGGCAAAATGTTAACAGATGTAATTATCACATATTTTCCTCATTTAATGATCAGAATGTGCCAGCATTTTGGCTATTAAACACTCCATGTAGTTATAAAACACTTCATAAGTGGATGTCTGTTGAGAAAAAAGTGTTTTGATCTACAAAAATGTGAACAACAAAACCCCAAAGTAGTTCAAGGTAATGTCTTTTCAGATTTCCCAGTGATTTTATTGTTACATCAGTTGTCATAGTAGTATCCTTGCACTATGTTGGCTGGAGTTACAGATGTGTTAACAGAGGTGGTAAATAATTGGTTTTGTTGGTATGTGTTTAAAATGGGTAATAAGACTATAATTACAGGTATGAATGCCTGTTCTTACTCAAGTGCTAAATCTAGAGATTTAACACTGATGCCTCATTAATTCATACTCTTGAGTTTTGCATTAGCAAGCTCATTTAATGTTGTGTGTATGTACTTTTCTTTCAAACAAAGCTGTTTTTTGGTTTTAAGAAAGATGTTCCATCAGCTAAATGAACCAAAAATTTTTTAAACTTTTCTTTAGCCTTTTACCCTTTTTCTTCCAAACAGAGAAAATGAAGCCTTAGCACTAGGTTCTGGGGAACATGTGAATCTTCCAGTACCCTGGAATGAAGCAATTATGCTGTCTCAGTGCAAATGTGATATTCAAGAAGGTACAATTTTCTTAAATTATATTTCTGTTAATTACTCTGAGCCTTTCTAACTAAGCTGTGAAAGCTAACTTGATTGCTCTCAACTATGAAATTTGGAATAAAGCCAAGATGAAAATTACTTCAATTTCCTACTTGCAGAACTAAACTTTGGAAAAATATACTGACATTATCAATGAAATAGCTACATTTTCTGTTTGAACCTTCTCTTTTTAAGTTCAATTTGTCAAATTGCAAAACCATTTCCATTTAAGCACCTTTCATCTTACACTTTTTTATGCATCATTTCTTTATAACCTGTCTCAGAAATAACAATGGATATTATTAAATTATTAAAATAAAATATAATTATCTCAAACTGAAAAGCTTTAAATAACTTCTTATTTATATTTTTTCTTAATTAGTCCTATTATAAAGCACAGAATCTTGGTGGATCATTTAAAATAAAAATGTTAACTATTTTTAGCTGTTTTTTCCAAGCAATAAATTGTTATGTAGTGATTATGTGTATTTGTCTGTCCCTTCAGAAAACTTCTGGTTTCACCAGTACGCTAAAGCATCATTACTTACACATAGTGCTTTAGGTAGAATAAGATTTGTGCAAGTGAAGCTTTATTAAGTAAATTAAAACAGGCTTCATACATGCTTTAGTTTTTTGACAGCTGAAGTGCAAGCTAAAAAGAGTGTGATTTAGTCCTGTCAAAAGGAAACAGGAATGGTGAATGAATGTGTATGCAATATCTATGGTATACAGTCCACAAGGCTGATGTGTAGGGCAAAGCAAAGTCACTCAATTTTTATTTTGCAGGGGAAACAGCGCTCTGTGTTGTTTCAGTCTCAGGTGCAGGGTCATTCCCCAATGAAATGGAACTTCAAAGAGGTCTGTACTTGGGATGAAGGTTTGCTGCATTGTATCTTTTCAAAAAGTACTGATGTTGACAGCTACACGTTTTCATGATGAAAATGCGAAAACCAGGCTGCCAGTTTAATGAAGTGCATATTATTGTTAGAATATCTGTTAGAATATATGGTGATTTGGAATAAAACCTAACAATTTTAGAGATTTCTTTCTGCTTAACATTCCACTGCAGTACTGGGCATATTCACAGTACTGGGCATATTCTCAGTACTGAAAAACAGACGTTTTTGTAGGTCTCACATGTCTGCTTTTTAAAATCTTGTTGAGGAGGAAAGGAGCTTTATGTTGATTATGGATTGTGTTACCTGTCAAGTCAATGATCTACCCTTTTAAAATTAAACCACTCCTCAAAACAAACTAAAGAGAAGGTCTTATCACCTGCCTACTAAGATGTATTATATATTTAAAAAATAATACGCTATTGTATCACTTGTTGACTGGGTGGGAAATGCATGTCTCAGGCTGCATGACTACAAAGGAACATGCAATTGGAAAATATTCTGCTCTTCAAGAATCCTCCTAAGCAGAGAGTGCTGATTTGGAGATGCAAGATCTTGCTTTCCTCTTGCAGTAAATACATTAATATTCCCTTCACTGGCTGTCTAGATGGAAAGCTTTAGAAATGTTTTGAAACGGAGGATTATTTTTTTTTCCATATTGATATTTTTTAGAGGAAAGGACCAGAAGAATTCTACAGGTTGTCTCCAAAGAGGTACTACAATGTTCACAAACATAAACCACCTATGCTAAGGACTGTACGATATAAGTTTGCATGGTGTTGCTAACTCTGAGGGTACAGTTCACCTGACTAAGAATAGACATCCATACTTAGGCTGAAAGTATCTCCTAAAAATGTGCTTCTACTGAGTTGCAATTTATCTGTCCCATTTATGCAGTGGGGGAAACTGGACAGCTGTGCTCTCTATAGTGATTCATCTTCATGGTGTTGTGTCAAGGTACCTGTACATATACCCAGCCACTTGAAATACGTGTAGTGGATACCTGGTACTCAACAGCAGCTAATCTGCTTTACAGATCTATTCCAGTTGGGCTAAATCCACTTAATAATACAGATATAGCCATGTTCAGAGGACTTAGGTAGGGAGAGGACCAAGCAATGCCAAGGGCATAGGACAGAAGAGGACTTAAATGGGGTAGTTAGGACTACATGAGAAATAACAGCAGAGCTACCTACTTATATTCTCTGAGCTCTTCACAGCTTAAAGATAAAAGTGAAGACAAGAAATGGAGGTTCAGCAAATCTACCTAAGCATATAAAAAATGTCCCATCCCTCATAGTGGAAAGAACTTCTCCCTCCTATCCCAATGTTACGGAGTATCATTCAAGTGACTTACTGGAAGATCAGAGCCAATCTTGACCCATTTCTGCTATAATACAGAAATTTTCTTGGACCTGGCAGGGAAATCTTGTCTCATATCAGGAAATACCAACATCTCTCTGCATTCCTAAGTTCTCTTTCCTGGCTGTCCTCCTTCTTCAGCCCCTGAACTGGCCTTTAACCAGTGGATGATGCACTACATCACAGTTCAGGTTATGTTTCGATGCAGGCAGCACTGTGCCACTCATAGCAGCTGCCAACGAGTTGTCCTGTGCTAGAAAATAAACCTCCTCCAAGTTCAAGCAGAGGCAGTTACAAAACTGACAAGTACCTCACCCACTTCAAAATATTGGGCTTTCTCTCCATCTTTTCTAGGATGTGGGGAGAGGTCAAGCATTCTCACATCTGTCACAAATTCTTCCAGCTCTCAGCATCTTAGTCATCAAAAGCAGTTATGTGATGTATGGCAATACAGCATACCAGTACCCAATTTCCAAGGCTTTCTTCTCTGTCTAAGAACTCTCTTGAACAATCCAGTGGTATATAGGTTTCCAACCAAACACTTCTTGCTCAACCAAACAACCCTCTTGCTTTGCTTGTCACCAGTGGAGCCCTGGGCACTAGAGAGCACAGTTGGAGAGCAACCTTGCTGCTCTGCATTTCCCAGGCCAATTAATTACACCTGCACGGGAAAGTCTTCCATGGAAGTGATATCAGTTTAAAGATGCGCTTAGAATCTCTGGATGCTTGTCCCTTGCTAGGCCATCTGTCAGTGTTCAACGTATTGCATTTCCAGTACAGCAGTCACACTAGCAGAAACTCAAAGGTGTGTCCAAGGTCTTTACTCCATAGCTTCTTTTCCAAAGAGCTTGTTATTTCTAGCAATCATTTAATGAGGGATGCTGGTCTACCATGTCATCTTCTTTGAGGTAACATGGACTCCTCTGCCAGTAGTCAGGGACAGGCAAGTCTTTTCAGAGCTACATTGCACAAACTGGCTCAAACTGAAATTATAAACATAAACTCTGAAGAAACTGTTGCTGCCACTGCAGCTCCTGCTAATGCTACTACTACCTCTGTTTGTCAGTGTCATGGTTTTAAAAGCCACCACACAGCCTCCTGCTAAAAAATTCATGGGTTGAGGCAAGGACAGGCAGGGTTCACTCACCACTTATGGTCACAGGCAAGAAAACCAACATAACTTGGGAAAACACACACACAAAAAACCTGTTTAAATTGTTAACTATTTACAATAAAAACCAGAGCAAGATAAGGAGAAAAAACCCTACATCTTAGAAAGGCACCTCTCCCCCACCCCTCCCTTCTTCCCATGCCCAAAGGCTTTGCTCCTGGTTTCTGTACCTTCTCCCCTCCAGTGGCACAGGGGGCAGGGAACGGGTTGCAGTCACTCCATGTTGTCTCTGCCGCTCCTTCCGCCTCAGGGGAGGGCTCCTCACAGTCTTTCCCTGCTTCAGCATAGGGTCCCTCTCATAGGAGAGTCCTTCCCACACAGGGTCACAGTCCTCCGACAACAGCTCTGATCTGGCATGGGTTTCTTCAGCAAAATTCATGGCCTCCTTCAGGCATGACTACTTCTTCCAATGCAGAATCCTCCACAGGTATATCTCCATGAAGTAGGGGCGTGCTCTTCTTTTCATTGGCTGCATGAGGGACAATATACATCACCATGGTCTTCACCACAGGCTGCAGGGGAATCTCCGCTCTGGCACCTCCTCCCTCTCCTTTCTCTTCACTGCCCATCGTCTCTGCATAGCTGTCTCTCTGCATCCTGCTGCTCTCTCTGCCACAGGTTCTTTCACTGGCTCCTGAGGAACTCCTGACTCTTGGATGAGCCATGGCAGAGGCTTGGGCTGTGGCAGGTCTGGTTACAGAGAAAGCTGAGCAGGCAGCTGAAAGGCTGGCCAGGCCGGGCCCTGCCCTGCCTGGAGCTGTACTAACCCAGAATCACAGAATCACAGAATGTTA
>NW_010141373.1:5124-5720 GCF_000699245.1 Pterocles gutturalis | reverse complement strand
AGCGGCAAAGGTCACGTAACCGACTAACCCACCGTGCATGAGCCCTTGTAACTGCTCGCTGCTTGCATTGGGTGCCCGTGCACCGGGAATAGGACTCGGTCCCCTCGGGCTGGCTGGAAGGGAGAAGGACAGGGTCTGCCAAGGCAGCGGGGGGGAGGAAGGTCCGCCCTAAAAGCTGTCCCCATCTCCTTGCCCTCCCCAACCTGCTCTAACCGTTAGACTCCCTGCTCCTAACCTGTGTAATCTGTCTATTTTAGGGGTTTCTATAGTATCCATCACCGTAGGTCTAAGAACTCCCAGGTAAGGTGGATGGGGTGGGTGGTCTGCTCTCCCTCTCCCAGTGCCTAAGGAGCCTCATCCAGGGTCCTGTGGGATCTGCCTGTGCCTGCCTGCACCGCAGCGTTGCCTGTCCCATGTCCTGTGCCTACCCTGCTCTGGGCGCTGGCCCCAGCGCAAGGTCCCCTTGGCAGGCTGGTGGCCTTCGGGCGCTGGTCACCCGTGCAGGAGAGGTGGTGGCGGGGGTGGCACTGATGCTGCTGCGGTCCATATGGAGTGTGGGGAGGGGGGCAGGGGGGTCGTGCTCGTGGCTGCCCCCA
>NW_010141373.1:4303-5046 GCF_000699245.1 Pterocles gutturalis | reverse complement strand
AGCGAGGAACGCTGCCGCAGGTGCGGCCGGTGGCAGGGCGAGGGCTGAGCTGGGTGGCTGGAGGCTGGTGGCAGGGATGCTGTTGAGCTGGGTGGCAGTGATATTGTAAACTGGTGAAATAAACCCTCTAAGGCTCGTTTTGGACTTTCAGAAAGCAGGCTTGCTTTATTTGTGACGTCAGGGCGCTCGGTGATAGATCTCAAAGCAAGTACCACTGGGGTCAGTGGCAAAGCTATTAAGGCAAAACTACATTGATTCTGTAAAATCAGAGCAATGCTGTACCAGCAGGAGGCTGGTGACATTTTTCTGGTGAGGGTCCCATCCAGCCTTCCCAGCTGCTCGCCGGGTCGGTCGCAGTGCCACAGCTCAGCAGCACCCAAAGTGCCACTGCGCGCCCCTTCCCCTGCTCTGTGCTGCTGGGGGGCAGTGGGGGAGCAGGGACAGCAGGGACAAGCCTGGTGACACTCACGCCTGCTGTCTGTCCATCCGTCCAGCCGTGTGCGAAGGGAACTTCACCTGCAAGGAGAACGAAGCAGCGAGGCCCGCGGCCGCCAGGGCTACTTCGGTGCCACCTGCGACACCAGTGAGTACCGGCAGGCGCCTGCGTGTCCTCGCCAAGGTTTGCCGGGGTGGCCGTGGGGTGCTGGCTCATCCAGAGGTGATTTTTCCAGAACAGAGCATCAGGGATGGGGCTGCAGATGCTCTTGGTCTGCCCTTGCCTGACCGCATGGCTTTGTCCCCAG
>NW_010141373.1:3940-4258 GCF_000699245.1 Pterocles gutturalis | reverse complement strand
ACAGTGGTCACGAGGTCCCATCAGGGCTGGGGGTCTCCACTAGTGGATGGTGCTGGCGTTGTCCCATGGGCAGTGCCAGGGCTGACGGCTCTGCCCGCAGAGTGTCCCCGGCAGTTCTGGGGTCCCGACTGCAAGGAGATGTGCAGCTGCCACCCCAACGGGCAATGTGAGGACGTGACGGGCCAGTGCACCTGCAACCCCAACCGCTGGGGTCCCAAATGCGAGAACATCTGCCTCTGCAAGCACGGCAAGTGTGACCAGAAGACAGGCAAATGCACCTGCGAGCCAAACTGGTGGGGACCCCAGTGCTCCAGCTCC
>NW_010141373.1:3318-3525 GCF_000699245.1 Pterocles gutturalis | reverse complement strand
GCAGGTGTGGGCAGTGCAAGAGCCTGCAGCCGTGCACCGTGGCGGACGGGCGCTGCCTGACCTGCGAGGCAGGCTGGAACGGCACCAAGTGTGACCAGCCCTGCTCGCCCGGCTTCTACGGAGAGGGCTGCGAGAAACTCTGTCCCCCCTGCAAGGACGGCCACACCTGCAACCACATCAACGGCAAGTGCTCCCATTGCAACCCGC
>NW_010141373.1:1823-3294 GCF_000699245.1 Pterocles gutturalis | reverse complement strand
GGGTGGGGGGATGCTCATCCTCCCTGCCCAGGCACCAGGAGGGGAGAGCAGGGGTGGGCTGAGCCCGCTGGCATGGCCGTGGGACTGGAGGGAACATGCAAGACCCCTGCCCTGCACCCCCAGGTAACATTGGGTGCTTGTGGTAGGGCTCAGCTCTCAGGCTGGGATGTTTTCCTCCAGGCTCTTCTGCCCAAGATTAGGTCCAGGGCTTTGCAGCACCCGAACGGGGCTGACAACACAGTTTCATCTCCTGCCAGCAGGCACGAGGGCTGGGAGGATGCTGGAGGTTCCCGGGAGCCTGGAGTGCTCCAGCCACCTGCCCTTATCCCTGCCCAGGTGTGAAACCAAGTGCCGGAATGGGACATACGGGGAGAACTGCGCCTTCGTCTGCAGCGACTGCGTCAACGTTTTTTTTTCCGGCCAGTGCCTCTGCCACCCCGGCTCCCACGGCACCTAGTAAGTGAGCCACGCTTCGGGCTGCACCCCAGGGCACGGGGGATGCTCAGGCACCTCCTGGCCCCTTGAGTCTTGCGCAGTTCCCAGCCAAGAGGTTTCCTGCAGTGGAAGCACTCACAGTCAATAATTCGGGTGTTTTTTTGGAGCGGAGGGGAAAGGATGTGCTCGTGGAGACGGTAGCAGCAAGGTAACGCTGTGCGAGAGGAATTTTGCTTTAGGAAACTGCTGTTTGGCAAAAACAAATGCTGTCGACAAAACAGTGGTTTGGGTTTTTTTTTTTTTTTTTTTTTTTTTTCTGAAGTCCAGGGTGGAATTTCTAGCTGAAAAGAGAGGGAAAACCACATCCCAGAATAGCAAATAACCTCATGGGCATGGCATCTGTAGAGTGCTTCTGCTGCGAGCTGTGGCTCTGGCCAGGGTCTTCCTCACCCCTCGGAAGATCTCCCCAGTCCTCCCCCTCTCCCCCTGCCCAAGGAAGGGACACAAGGGACGCTGATGTCCTGCTTGCATCCCCTGGTGTTTTTTTTCAGCTTGGGATTGAAATGCTGTTTGAAAAGGCGAGGAAAGCATTTCCCACCCAGCCGGGGTGTGCACACCAGCTCCCCCAGGTCTTGCCGGGTGTAGCTCAGATTTTCCCGGGAACTGGTGGCGAGGCTGGTGGCAGTGGCAGGGATTTGCAGCCAGCATCCGACCTTTGCCATTGTTTTACTCATGTTGTAGAAACAGGGAACATTTGCATTTCGGGTGGGTTTTTTGGGAGCTTCACTGACCAGTTGTGCTGCTGGAAGAGCTGTGGGGGTGAGCAGGGAGGTGGCCTGGCTGGGCATCCTTGCCACCTTTGCTAGCAAAGCTGGAGGTTCAGACGGTCCTGGTGCTCCCCAGGGGTGTATGGCAGCAGTTTCAGCACAGCGCTGGAGGGCAGCATGTGATTTACATCGTTCTGAGGCTGGGGATGTGAGGACCAGGGATGTTTGGGATGTGGGGACCAGGGATGCTCAGGGTGCAGGGACAAGGG
>NW_010141373.1:412-1735 GCF_000699245.1 Pterocles gutturalis | reverse complement strand
GTGGGGATGAGGGATGCTCAGGATGCAGGGATGGGGGATGCTTGGGATGCAGGGACTAGGGCTGCTTGGGATGCAGGGATGGGGGATGCTCAGGATGCAGGGACCAGGGATGCTCAGGATGCAGGGACAAGGGACGCTCGGGATGCAGGGACCAGGGACGCTCAGGATGCAGGGACGGGGGATGCTCAGGATGTGGGGACCAGGGATGCTTGGGATGTGGGGATGGGGGATGCTTGGGATGTGGGGACCAGGGATGCTCGGGATGCAGGGATGGGGGATGCTCGGGATGCAGGGACCAGGGATGCTCAGGATGCAGGGACAAGGGACGCTCGGGATGCAGGGACCAGGGACGCTCAGGATGCAGGGACGGGGGATGCTCAGGATGTGGGGACCAGGGATGCTTGGGATGTGGGGATGGGGGATGCTCAGGATGCAGGGATGGGGGATGCTTGGGATGTGGGGACCAGGGATGCTCAGCATGCAGGGATGGGGGATGCTCGGGATGCAGGGACCAGGGATGCTTGGGATGCAGGGATGGGGGATGCTCAGGATGCAGGGACCAGGGATGCTCGGGATGCAGGGATGGGGGATGCTCGGGATGCAGGGATGGGGGATGCTCAGGATGCAGGGACCAGGGATGTTCAGGATGCAGGGCTCAGGATGCAGCCCCAGCTCCAGCAGCATCCCGGAGCTGTAATGGTGTGCTGGCCTGTGCCATATGGGTGCATGCCGGGCAGGCTTGGTGGATTTCTTGGTGCTTGGGTGGATCCCTGTGACTATGTGCAAACTAGTGTTTTTGTCAGCAGTGTATAATTTTGCTGAAAAGGGGACTATTTCTACAAGGGAGGCAGAAGGGACATCCTCATCGTGCAGGGGTGTCCTCTCAGCTCTAGCGTAGGAGGATGCTAAAGGAAAGGCATCTAAAATATTTGTGGTGTGCACAAAGCGTATTATCTCTGTGTTGTTCTGAGAGGCGTTGGGACCCCCTTGGAAAAAAATCACCCCTCTCTACTGTCCCAAAATCTCAGCTTGGGGCAGAAGTGGTGGGGTGAGGGGTGTTGGGTTGCTGAGGAAATAGCCCCACTCCTGTCCTGCTGTGTTTGCTGCCCTGGCACAGCTGCTCAGAGCGGCCGCGGGGGCTCAGCGCCCGTCCCAGCAGCCACACGGCAACTGGCAGGCACGAGGCTCAGCCAGGACGGCGCTTTGCAAGTTGGCGGAGCGTGAAATGGTCTGAGCCGCCTCCGGGCACGGCACCAAGGGCTGGGGGCATTTGCGTCCCCAGGGGAGCGGGTTTGGGCTGGGGCCCGCTGGCTCTTTATGGCT
>NW_010141373.1:0-362 GCF_000699245.1 Pterocles gutturalis | reverse complement strand
GCCAGCAAGCAGCTGGCAGAGGGCTCAGTGCCCAGCAGTACCGCTGACGTTCCCCGAATCCATCCAGGTCCTGTGCCGCGGTGCCTGTCCCATGGCTGGGGTGTACGGTCAGGTCAGTCCCAGCAACACCAAGAGCTGCGGTTGCTTTGGCACGTGCCTGGAGCATGTTTTCCATGCTCGAGCACTTGATGCTGGTGGGTCGGTGCTGGTCCATGCGTGTCCCCAGTCACCTCGGTGATGCCACCAATGGAGGTCATTTTGCTGGCAGTGGAGATTTAATGCCTGGCTTAGCTGAACCGGGAGGGTCCATCGTGGCAGAGTGGATGCCTCAGGGCTGCTTGGTTGTTTTTTTTTTTCTTCTT
>NW_010141372.1:0-498 GCF_000699245.1 Pterocles gutturalis | reverse complement strand
TCTTCTGGCCCTCAGTCTAAGAGGTTGGATGCAGTAATGCAATAACCTGTTTTATAGGTCAGACAAGAGCCGTGAAAATAGGAACCGCGGAGTTTACATTAAGCCTCCATTTCTCTCTCTCTCTTTTTTTTTTTTTTTTTTCCTAATTTGCTCCTTTCTATTGTTTATAGAAGTATGCTCCCCTTTCACTAGGTGCCACATAACTACCTAGAGGAAACACTTCAATTGCAATAATAAGCAATGGCTTATCTGCCAGGAATACAGACCCGATAAATTCCGACACGCACCCACGCCCCGGGTGTCCGTGTGAGCACCCTCTGCGGGTACCACCTTCAAGGCCGTGGGAAGAACTCCCGGGCCCTCTCGGTTCCTTATTTCCCTTTAGGTGAGGGCCCGGGGCGTCGGGCCCATCCAGGAACTGACACTGATTCAGCGCTTGGCAAGGAGGAGCCTGGGGATGGCACCTCGCTCTCCCCTCGCCGCTGTCCCACCCCCACC
>NW_010141371.1:5265-5477 GCF_000699245.1 Pterocles gutturalis | reverse complement strand
CCCCTCAAAAGTCGTGAGCAGTGCCAGGCTCTCGGGAGTAGCACCAGCAGCCTCTTTCTCTGCCACGATAGGGTCTGAAATTCTGTCTGGTGCAGCGCGCAGCGGTCAGGGCTCGTTCTCTGAGGAAGGAGCCTCCCGTTGCTCGGCAGAAGGTGAGCCCGGGACGCCGGGAGCCGCCTCCCGAGCCCTGAGGCGGGATCTCTGTGCGGGGT
>NW_010141371.1:367-5226 GCF_000699245.1 Pterocles gutturalis | reverse complement strand
CGCCTCGCGAAACCTGCCGCGGTCCCAGGTCCCCGGGGATTTCCCCTTGCCGCCGTGGCTTCCTCTCACAAAAACGGTCCCCAGGTTCCCTGTTACGTTCGTGTAAGCCACTGAAGAACACACTATTGGTCCATAGAAAGATAATATTTCTTGACAGCTAAAATCATCTGTCAGAAGCTACAGGCTGAAGACGTAAAGGTGTCAAAGGGCAGCCAGCAGGCGGTACGAACATGAAAAAACGAGAGGAAAGCCTCTCTTCCCACAGCACCGAGCGTAGCAGGAGCGTTTCCGAGTCAGTATGGGGGTGTGCCGTTCAAAGGGCATCGTTCCAATATTTGCACCCAGTTACGTGTTGTAAGTTTTAATTAAAAAAACAACCCACCAACCACAAAAAAAGCCACACCAGAAGCAGCATGATCTCCTAAGTGCAAATATTTCTGATGTTTTACAACATTTTATACTTTCCTCAATCTCATATTTTATGCCTATGGTTCCTGTTGCCTTGAATGTAAATACTGACCAGTTTACAATTATGAGAAATACTCTCAGGATTTTTTCTCACCTCTGGTGATAGTACACGTTCCTCCATATACTGCACTGTCAAGAGTCTTAAATGCTTAATCCTTGCAGCCATGTTGTTGCAGTATCTGGACACAATGTAGTGTATTTTTTTTCATTATTTGCAAAACAAGCATTTGATCCTGTTCATGTGTGGAACACTGTTGACACTGGTTGTATATTCATATTTGAATCATACCCAGTATTTTTAAAAATAATTAGACCACAGCATATGGGATTTATAAGAAAAACAGCCATCATAACCACGTGACATTATGAGAGCAAGCAGCAGTTATTACAGGAGTTAATGGATTACAAAATGAACAAGGGAAATAGTACTCCAAATTCAGTGGAATGCCTATCTTCTGAAAATTAGGTCATGTAGATGCTTGATAAGGCACTGAACAATCTTCTTGTCAAGACCTGACTAAATTCAGCAATGACTGAAATGTTTGTTTCATTATGATTTTTTTTTTTTAGGTTTCTCTGCATCTGTGTCTGTGCAGAGAAGATGTGCCATCAAGAAGCATTTATCTCAGATGGCCCAAGTTTTCTGAAGCCACCTCTTACAGAGTCACAGCTACAGCTGTGCATACTGTAGGCCACTCATTACTGGCTCATTTTAATGATCTTACACTTAAAGGAACTCTAACTACACTAATTCCCAATACTATTTATGCTATACAAGCAGAAGCCATTGACAAGAATGGAGTTCTTCTTGCAGAAACACAGATTATGCAGTCAACAGGTTAGTAAGAGCAATTTTGTGAAGTATAATTTCCACTGACCTCTGTAGGACTGGGATTTTATCCTTGATGTTTCATTGTACTGGTGTCTCGGTTTCAGCTGGGACAGAGTTAACTTTCTTCATAGTAGCTAGTGAGAAGCCATGTTTTGGATTTGTGCTGAGAGGAAGGGTGATGTTTATAGTTGCTGCCAGGACAGTCAGGGACTGTTCAGCTTCTCTGCTGTGCCAGTGACTGCAGGTGCAGGAGAAGCTGGGAGGGAGCACAGCCCCAGTTACTAGCCTAGGATTTGACCTTAGATTTGGGATCGACACCCAAATTGGCCAATGGTGTATTCCACATCATGCATGTCATGCCTGGTATATAGATGAGGCTCTGTCCAGAACTGTTCTCTCTTGCTCTGGACTATCCCCTCTTGCTCAGGGTTGTCTCCCTTCAGGTTGCCCCCCTCACAGGGTTGTCTTGGTCTCTCTCTCTCAGGGTCTTATCTTCGTTCTGGGATTGCGGTTTTGGGACTCTCCCTGCTTCAGGATCGTCAGCTGGGAATGGGCTGAGCTTTGGTCATTGGGTGGTGAGCAGCATCACTGTGTATCACTCATTTGTGTGTTTGTATATGTTACTATTATTATTATTTTCAATATTATTGTAGTTTAGTTATTAAATTGTTCTTAACCCACGAATCTCTTTTACCCCTTTATTCTCTCCTCCAGCCCTGGGAGGGGAGAGGGTGAGCAAGTGGTTGTTGTGGTATTTGTTTGGCTGCTAGCCAGGGTCAAAACTAAGACAGTCCTTTTTGGTGCCCAGTGTGGGACATGAGTGGTTGAGATAACACCAGGCTTGGCCAGGCTGTGTTAAAAGTCACAGTCATAGCTACCCAAACTTTCATAAAAACCACAGCAGCTACAACCATCGCCACTCAAACCTCACTGGACAGCACCCCAGGGTCCGTGCCATTATCAGTTGCCCCACATAGCAGTGTTTATCCTGAAAAGTATAAAAAACCTCTGTTGCATACTTTCTTCACAAATACTCTTTCATTCCTTTTCTTAATTTTAGGTGGAATACACCTTAATTTTATCTTTTTTTTTATAGGGAGTTTTTTGCAGACTTGCAATATATGGACTGGCTTCATATATGCTGATTCCAGTCTGAAAATCGTAATTACTGAGCCTAAATTACTTGTGGCTAAGAAATACACTTGTTTTGTGACTGCAGTACACGAGAGCAGACTCCTTCTGAATGGCCTGCAGCATAGCGTAATAGAAAAGCATTTAATTGCAATATTTGATATGTCATGTTATTGTGTATCTGCTCTGAGCAGGGGGTTGGATAAGACAACTTCCCGTGGTCCCTTCCAAACTAAATTATTGTATGTTGCTCTGATATAGAAATAGCTATGATTCAGCATCCTATTTCAGACTGCTTTGTATAAACACCCACTCCTTCTTTGTATATATTGTTTTACATTGCTTTCTATAAACATCCAGTATAGTTAATTGGCTATAGAGCAAGACAAAAAAGAGACCTCTCAGTACAACCTAGGTTAAAAAATTGTCAGTTTAAATAGTGATTTCAAGGGTACTAGAATATTTTTATTGAAAGATGAAAGTTGGTCTAGAATATCTCAGGACTCTATGTATTTTGTTAATGTTAATTTAAACTTCATTTAACTTAAGCATTCATAGAAAGTGTAGGGCATTTGTCTTACACTTTGTCCTTGTGAAATGTTCTGAGTGCTTAGTGTTTCATGGGGCTGAGTTCCCCAACTTCAGTATGTCTATCATTATTTCTGTTTTAGCTCCAGACATACCTGTTATTGGCCAAGCTTACTCAAAACTTAGCAACAGAATCACAGTGGAATGGAGAGCCATACCTGGGGCTACTAGTTACCTGCTGACTGCACACGATGGAGATTCCTTCATTGAAACTGAAGATAAAAATTCTCCAGGCACAGTGACAGGACTGAAACCTGCCACCTTGTACAGAATCACTATCAGATCTATAAATTCAGGAGGAAAAAGCCAGCCTTCACCTTTCAGAAAAGCAAAAACAGGTGGACTTCCAACATCTTATTTCAAATTCTGCCGTATTATAATATAAATAGTTAAATAAGTCCCCATGCTGGAGCACATGTGTGTGCCTGAAGGAACCTGTGACCCCCTTGGAGAACCTGTGCCGGAGCAGGCTCTTGTCAGCACCTGTGGCCCATGCTGCAGCAGGTTTTCTGGCAGGACCTGGGACCACGTGGGAGGGACCCCACACTGGAGCAGAAGAGGAGCGTGATGAGGAATGAGTGGCAGAGACAACACTTGATGAACCAACTGACTACCCCCCGCTCCCGGTCCCCCTGCGGTGCCTAGGCTGGAGGAGGTAGAAAGTCAGGGGTTAAGATGAACCCAGGACAAAAAGGATGGGCCGGGGGAAGGTGTTTCTTAGATCTGTTCTTATTTCTCATTATCCTACTCTGATTTGGATTGACAATAAATTAAATTAATTTTCCCCAAATTGAGTCTGTTTTGCCTGACGGTAGTTGGTGAGTGATCTCTTTGTCCTTATCTTTACCCACAAGCTTTTTTTGTTTTAGTTTCTCCCCTGTCTTGTTGAGGAGGAGCAGCGTTGGGGCTCGGCGGGCAGCCAGCAGCCAGCCAAGGTCAGCCCACCACAGTTTCCTTCTATCAGGCTGTCTGTCCCTATTTTATAGTTTTTGTCCATGTTTCTTGTGCCCTATTGCTTGTGAAACTTATTTTTTTCCTCTCCATCCCTATTTTTTAAGTTTTTCCATATGTTTCTTGAACCCAGTTGTTTTCAAATCTTGTTCCTACATCTCCCTCTATTCAGCTGCATGTACCTACTTTTAAATTCTTGTCTATGATTCTCGTATTCTGTCACTTTCAAAATTTTCTTTCTATGTCTCCCTCTATCCATCTTCCTGACTCTAATTCTTATTTCTTCCCTCTCTGTCCTGTACCCCATCACGTTTTGCATATCGCTCTTTTTCTCTCCCTGCCCCTATTTGTTAGTTTGGCCTCTGCTTTTTTGTACTCTGTTGCTTTTTGAAATTTTCTTACTATGTCTGTCTCCATCTGGCTCCTTGTTTTAGTATTTTTCCTCATTGCTTGTCTTGTCTCTATCTTGTTGTCCTGCTGGTCCCCTTCACCTCTCTCTCCTGCTCCCTGTCTCTCTTATTTGTTCTACCCTTTCTTTGTCCCTGGTTTTTTTTGGCTCAACCTCTCCAATCTCCTCTCTCTACACCCTTGTCCTGCTCCCTGTCCCTCTCTTGTTCACAGCATCCCATTTTCTAGCTCACTGTCACCCACCTCTTCTCTGTGTCCCTCTGTCCTTCTTCCTGGTTTTCTCCCTCTTGGGACACTGAGCCTTGTAGACAACTCACTGCTTGCATTTCTTGTGTGCATTAATCAATAAACTTTTCCTGCCTCCCCTGTGCCCCGGCTGTGTGTGCAGCCCCTGGGTGCCGAGCTCGTGCCTGCGGACAGGCGCAGGGGAGGGGGTGATGTGCCGCAGGGCCTTGGCAATGGCCCCTCTTCCAGATGGGCT
>NW_010141371.1:0-225 GCF_000699245.1 Pterocles gutturalis | reverse complement strand
AAATCCAAGGGGGCCCCCCAGGCAGCTGCCTCCAGTGAGAAATGGCCAGTCCCTGCAGAGAGGAAGGATCCTTCTGAGCAGCCCCTGACAGAGTGGACACCAGCACACGGGGCCGGGAGCTCGGTGCCTCCATCGGCTGCATGTGTGAGCCTCTGGTAAGCCTTGCAGCGGAGGAGCCTCGAGGTGCCTGCTGCCGAGGCAGAGAGAGAGAAGATTCAGGGCCGT
>NW_010141370.1:0-24614 GCF_000699245.1 Pterocles gutturalis | reverse complement strand
TTCGGCCCCTCCGAGGGGCGAGCCGGGCGGCGGAGGCCGCTCGCCGAGATCCCCTTCACTCGCCACAGACCGAAACCTGAACTTCATTTCCTCTCCTTGCTGAAGGTCCGCGGCTGGGTGCTGTTTCACACAGCGCTGCCCGTGTGTTGCTGGTGTGCCCCGATCTCCTCTCTGGGAGCTGGCGGTGGGTGAACGCGCTGCCCGAGGCCTGCCCGCGGTGCTCCGTGCGGTGTCACGGGCCAGCTGTCACAGAAAATGGCCAGAAGTCCCTGTGTCACCCTCCAGTGGGGAACACATGCTCTTTTCCGGGCTTCTCTAAGCAACAGGCTGAGCGGCTTCAGTCATTCAGCTATGCCCGCTGAAATGTTAACTTCTCGTTTAAAATAAGCGTAATCTTCATGTTGTTGCCACTTGAGGGTAACTTGTTGAAAGCACGCAATGCATAACCTGCAAAACAGAATCTGATATTTCAAGCACTTCAAAATGTTTTAAAGGTGGTGGTTAAAAGGTTGGTTAGCCTTTGGCCCGAGGTCACTTAACCGAGTGCTTTGTAAGCATCCCGGTGGAGAAGGTTAATCACTATTATTACACATTGTTACACAGATGTTTTCATAGTAAGAATTATAGAAGGGCAGGCACAGGTGTTTTAGAAACTCGTTCAGTTTTTGTTGTTGGCGACTTACATGAGAAGTCAGAATTCCTGTCGGAAATACATTGGGTAATTGTTTCAGCAAGAAGGGTTTCTTGTAGAAATAGGAATGCACAGTGATAGTACTTTTTAGAGGTGTGAATAATAACTCGGAGACCTCAAGCAGTGCTTTGTAGCCAGTAATTTACGTGAGTAAAGAAAGATTTGTTCTGTGTTTGATGGGAGTATTAACTGATAAGAGAAATCTGCAGGAGACCATCAAGCCATTGAACATCCTTGCCATGTTTTTTTTTTAATAATGAGTGGCAAAAGAGGTTTTTGAAGGACAAAGGTTTGAAGTCTTTTTGGCCTTAGCAGGAATTAATTGGGAATAAATGGAAGCTTCTGTCTGACTAATAGACTGATGGTGTGGTATAAATATGGGAACGCACTGGTTTAGATTCCCGTGACTTGCATGTCTGTGCTGTGTGGTTTGTGAAGCTTAATTAAATTATGTTTTAAAATAAAAGTTTTGTAAGGATATGTGGCACTTCATATGAAGTTCTTGAAAGTTGGCATTGCCTTGAAAGTCAGCCTGAAAGTTTTATGAAAACCACAGATTTTAAAGTTTAGACCTTGCTATAATAATTTCCCTAATTATATTATTATATTTTTTAATGGTTTTGAACTCTTATGCTTTTTTAAAAAAACTTTTGAACTATTTTAACTGATGCATTTTTTCAGATTTGTTGCTGGCTTTGAAATATGCTGTACTTATAACCCATTTCTAACAAAAGTATAAAAAACCATAATTTTACAGTATGAAAAGTAGACTAGGTTGTACCATTCCTTTCATTGTAAGAAGTTTTTTCTAGGAACTATAGAATTAATTTTTTTCTTACCCTGAAAGACTTTTCACTGTCAGTAAAAAGAAAAAGACGCAACCATTGTGTAAGTGTGTAGAATATTGCCGGAGATTGTAAGCTAAGTTGTTGTCTAGTTTTGCTTTTGTTTTCTATCTTTGCTTTGGCCGCAGTCCGCTTCAGGGAGAATTTCTGGCTCAGAAAAAAATTGAACGGTAGCCTTGCTGCTAATTCTTTTGTGCGTACAACTCTCCTAACTCTATGATGGTATTTTAATAAAGGTTTAGGTAATTGATATATTAACTATAAGAAGTTTTTTAAATGAATTGAAGTGTGTTGATACAGTTCTAATAAGTTTAACATTCTGCACGTCCCACTCTTGGCACTAAAATAATAATAAAATCTCGGTCTTTGTTACAGAATGTACAGAAAACCTTGCGCTTCTAGTAGGAATATATTGTTCTGGGCATAGTTATAAAATACGTAGACGCAGTATGTTGTTTGTTGATTTAGAAAAAAACATCACTTTTTTTCTTCTGCCTCTTGCGTGATGATCAGTTATTGGCATCTGCCTATTTCCTTACGCAGTCATGCTGAAGGGGAATACCCCTCCAAAGCTGGGTAGCAGTCATTGACGTGTAGGGGTATGAATTCAAAGAATATAGTGCTGTATTCCTCTTGGTAATTCATCAGCTTTTCTACCAGAGGATGTGATTGGAGACCAGAGCTTCTGTTCAGTGGTATCACTTCCAGATTTTGAAGTCTGTGGGCAAGCAGAATTAGAAAAATAATACTGGGGGGGAAGGGAAGGTCAGCAGAGGAAAAGGAACAGAGACAGTGAAGTAGAGTTTCCCTCTCCTGAAGGCAAGAGGCTTAAAAGAAGTGAAAAAGTCTTTGGATCTTTAGTTCTTTCAAATGGCAATACATACCCCATCAAACTTAGGATGTGGGTGTCTTAAGCAGCTGTTGCTTGCTCTCCGGGATAAAGAAGACGAAGGTCATAATGTCCTAGGTGCTTAACCTGGCATTTTAATACAAATACATCTAAGGTAGAGAAGGTGGAGGAACTTGGAGGAACTGGGCTTCTTTGGATGATGAGGTGAATAAGCCTAGGATGGGTGGAAACAGAGGAAGACCACAAGAGTGTCATTGCTCACCTGCTAGGAAGTTTTCCCCCCCCCAAAAAAAAGAAAAGAAAACAAAAAAACACACAAACAGAAAATAAAACTTAGCGTCTTTGTAATTAATTTTTTAAAATCTGGGTAGCAATTGAAGAATCATGTAGAAAACAAACAAAACAAAACAACGCCCCAAGAAGAACATTACACTCAGAAACAAAACTAAGAAAAATAATCTCTGCGTGAAGATCGCACTGAGCAGAGTATGTTCTGTGATAGGAAACAAATTGGCACAAACTGGAAGGAAAAAAGTTTCAAGAGGAGCATAGGAGAACTTCTTGCATCTGTAACTTCAGTACTTCGTAAACTGTCCAGATACAGCAAACAGGGCATAATGGTTCTTTTAAAATACATGGCATAGTTTTTGCACATTCTCTGAAATTCAGAGTTGGACATTTGTAATGTTTTAGCCTGAGTTTGTAGGTTTGGTATTGACAGGCTCTTGTGACATGCTTTTTTCTTATCTGCATCAAAAAGGTAACTTTGACAAACTGCTGTATGATGCACAGTCACCATCATGCAAAGTGTAACTGTTCGTGTAATGTATATCTAACAGGCTTTTAGCTGCTGTGATAATAAGCACTGTGCAATCAATAAAATGGTATAGCGACACTGTGTGCTTTTCAAATTCTACAAAATATACATCTGAATTGAGACAGAAATAGCAACTTTAGTTACAGCTACAGTACAAATGATTCATACAGGTGCCTGAGGAAGACTTTCAGAGGTTAGGCTGAAAGCTGGCAGTTTAGGTTCTTCTTTTACAGGGGCTTCTTTGGAGATAATGTACAGAAGGATGTTTTACTAGTCTAGGGAAGCAGCACATGCATGGTAACTGCCGTGCATCTCGTTGATGCTGCATCTTTTGAGCGTAGGTCCTGCTGTCTGCCGATTTAAGTGTACTGCTGCATCAGTAATGCCATGTAATAAGCCTGCCGTTAGATTGTTTGAAGTTCAATCTTCCTGGGTGTCTTGGGACCACTATTAAGCTATTTTAAATGCGCATTTCCAAAAAGTAAATACAAACTCAGAGGATTTTTATTAGGATTTGTTGTTAGATTAATGAATTATTAACTCTCTAGAACAGTTTTCGGTGTACTTACTGATGACTGATGGGGATTTTAACCAGTGTATGTATGCATGCCTCCATCAGTACCCCAGATTCTTAAACGTTAGATGAACATAGCAGTTCTGAGGTGAATGAGCCTTCTCCCAGGAGCAGGGGCACAGCTCTGCACTGATGTGACTCAGGAATCTGCAGACACAAAACCAACTCAGGGACTGGTTCCTTAAGCACCTTAATCTGATTTAACTGCGGGCTGCTGCCAAAAGGAGTGGCGGCACCCTGCCCAGTGCCTCTGGCTGTGTATTCCACCTGCGGTTCAGTTGCTGTGAAGCGACAACATGATTTCACCTCTGTATCTCTGCATTTGGGAAGGGCTGATGTAAGACATTAATGAAAATTGTCCTAAAGTAGAAATTCTTGCTATATTTATCTTCAGTAATTCTTATACTGCTATTCTTGAGCTCTGACACAGATCTTTCAGTTCATTCAAATCTGCATTTGTTACAGATAATATAATAACTGTCCTGTTCTAACTCGGTCTTGAGCTGAGACTGCCAATAAGGATAAATTCTGTAAAAACAGGACTTCAGCTGTGGTCTACAAGGTTGCTTTCCTTCACAGCGAGTTCAGATTTTACATCTGTGCTTCCATATGTCATTGACTTCTACTATATATCTTTATTTACCAGTTCATGAAAAAAAATACTGGTAGTTAAGTGTGAACACTGTGAGTCCTTTAATGAAGACCTCGATGATTCTGGGAAAGTTATCAAGCAGTTGGAAGTAGATCTGCTTTCTTGGGAGCAGGAAGCATGCCTGGATCGTGCAGATCCCCGAGGCAGTGTCTTTCTATGTCCTCACCATGTTTCCCTCCTCCACAGAGCTACCAAGAAAAATTGTATGTTGTAGAATACTTGAGTAGGTCCTAATAGGATTCAAATCACATTTAAATATTAATATTATAAAATGTCAAGAATTAAATATAAAGAGAATTATGGGAACAATCAGATTAGCTGATACGCTGCTTTGACCCAGGAGGACGCACACTGTCATTCTTAAATGGTGCTGTAAGTTCATAGCTAAAAGATCACTCCAGTCTTTGAGATGATAAAAGTGTTTTGAACATATAATGTCTGTTTTGAGGATTTGTAAATGATCTAAAAGCTCTCTGGTCCTGACGCTTGAAGTGTTGGTCAGTTGTTACTGAAATCGGTCTCAGTGCAGATTAAGTTTCACCCCCCTTTCCTAGTTGTGTGTGAAAGACAGCAGAATGGCTTGAGGTACATGTTCTAACAAAAACATAACATAAAATAAAGAGTAAAGAAGCAGAAAGCGTCTCCTTTCTTTCCGCTTTATATCCTGCAGCGGCAGAACTTTGCCGTCTCCCATGTGAATGCAGATGCTGATGGTGGTGTTCTGGTGTTGACGTCAAAGTATTAATCTGATCTTCTGTTGAAAAAGACATCAATCTCTGCCACTCTGTATGGAAAGAGAGATACTACTCAGGTGTAGATTGCTATTAAAGATTATATCCTTCTCACCTCTTTCTTTGCATATGAGAACATCATTTATTCGACTTAAAGAACAGGCCCTTTCGCCCAGATCAGGCCAAGCTGAAAAGTGAGTTAGTCGTTGGTGCCACTTCAATAGCATCGTCAGGACTAGTTCTGTTGCAGTGTCGCCTTTACTGGGTGAAGGGAGACAGGGCTTGTTGAGGCACGTTGCCCTGGGACACAAACTTAACTTTAAATGTCAGTTAAAGTGCGTAAAAAGCTTCCCCTGGAAGTTTTAGAGCAGAAGGAAAACTTTCTCCGAAGGAACTGGCTCTTATTTGACACAGGGCCCTACAAGGAACGGCTTGCTTTGGCAGCAGTAGCATGGTTTTACTGACAGCTTGTGGATAACTGGACTTGTAATTGTTGTTCTTTAGATTCTAGCTGCTATTTGAAAAGCAGTGTGTTTTGATAAGTAAAGACTTTTTTCCATAGTGTCTTTTTACCACTGTCTGATGGTATATGTGCTGAATATAACAAAATAGCTGAGATAATATCTGAAAGTAGGAATAATCACGGGCATGCTGTCATGTGCTGGTGGGAGGAGGGTTCTGAGTGTAGCTCTGGTGTAGGAGAATACTTACACTTTACTATTTGTTTTTCAAAACAAGAGAATAAATGTAGCCTGAGCAGATTGCACCAAAGTCTGACTTGGGAGTAATGCTGAGTGAAGAATTCTGCTCAAAGAAACAAATATATTTTAATGGACAGTGCTGAAAAACTGTACGAGTATGATGGTTCAGTTTTTTTATTATTTTAATATTGCTTTTTTGTTAAAGAGACTTTTTATGTAAAGGTAGGGATCTTGCAGGCAAGCAAGAAAGTAAGAAAGCAGCATCTTTGAAGACAGCGTAGTTACATTAGATAGTAAGGTTTGATACTGTGTATGATTTTTTTAATTGTTGCTTTTGAGATAACATTGTTCTTTTTTACTTCCTGTTGCTTATTTTGAGTCTTTTCTCATACTTCTAGTGTAGGTATAGTTACTGACATTTGTGCTAAGGTGCTTGCTTTTCTACAGTCCAGTTTTTCCTTACGTTGTTAAAAAATGCAGGATTAAGCAGGATGTGAGGCTCAGAAAAGTCTTAAGATATACATCTGACGTAGCACTGGGTCTACAGAAACTAATAAACTGGTAAAATTGCTAATAGATAAACTGGACCAATTTCAACATGTGCCTTACTTGAAAATAATAGAGCAGACATCTTATTAGGCAACTCTGAATTTGGCACAATTTTAAATTTGTTCTGTTGGAGAAGTCCGTCTCTTTCCTTCCTCTCCTGCTGGACCGTGGGCACGTTTGCTGTAATCTCTCTACCACTAGATGTTGCTCTATGAGTGATTGATATAATCTTATCTGATGCTGGATGGATTAATCTCTTAAGAAAAGGAGGAGATAGCGCTGAAGCAGTATTACTGCCTATTCTGAAATTAGTATTTTGAGACGTTTGCATGAGATGTTTTTAGGATGTATTGGCTCTGTTATAAAGATTGTTTCTCTCTTGTATACGCAGCAGTATGCTAGTCATTATTTCCAATTAGGCAGGCTTTTCTTTTCGTATATCTATAGAGCTCATGGTCTCGATAGTGAGGAACAAAGGCAACAAAATGTAACTCGGGCAAAAAGCTTTTTGCAGGAACTCTGTTGTGTAGCATCTGTGGCTTTTCGTTTGATGAAAGACAGAATAAAATTGCTATCTATTCCAGCATGAGAAATAAATCACTTTCAGAGAAAATTTTTGTCTTCACTTTGGCTGTTTTTAAGCACCACCTTTTTGGTGAAGGATTACTTACCTCCTTGGGGGTTTGCTGTGTTTATTCTACACAGAAATCTGCAAACAGAAGAGCTCCATCCAAGTGAACTGAAGTTATCCTAAGGAAAAATTTAATTGCATGGATTGTGTAAACTCACTGAGACGGAAGTAAAGCTGGAAAGGAATCCACAAGTGAATAAAACAAGAAGTTTGGAATTGGATTTGGGGAATCTGGGCTTGGAAATGCCTCAGGCAAGTTTATTATGATTTTATTTGCTTCTGTAAATAATTTTGCTTCCTTGTTTAAAAAATAAAAGGGGGAGTTTAAGAGCAAAATTGACTGTCATTAGTAGGGAAAATTTGTAAGAGATTAATTAAATGGTGCGTATTTTTTAGGGTCCCACTAGTGTCTATGGTGGAAGCTATGTTGCTGCTCACGGTACTGTATTTGTTCACACAGCAAGATTCAGCAAAGTTGTTGTCTTGATGAGGGTGGATGCCTGGAGAGCAACCTTTTATTACTGCAGTGATTCACACCTCAGCACACTGAATGACTTTCAGCAGTACAGTGTTTCTCCCTCCCCAGCCCTCAGGGCGAGTGTGTCTAGAAGAGAAATAGAGGTCTGGAATTAAATGTAGCAGAAAGCCTTGCTGCCCATTCCCTGCATGCACAGTCATCCTGCGTAATGTTTTTTTGCAAAGTCCCACTTGGTTCTCAAGAGATATAACAATAAATTTTGCTTTTGTTACAATCTCAGGTGGAATTTTTGTGAGTTCTCATTATTCTAAAAACAGTCAATGCTGTTTTAGTACAAAATGGCTTGTGTTAGGGTGAAGGCCCTGCAAGCGTGTAGTGCCTATTGATACTTGCAAATCTTGCCAGGACTCGCTCTCCTCTTCTAAAAATGCTAACATATCCCTAAACTTGGCAAACACATGAGAATTTCAAACCAACAAGAAAGAATGAATGAGCAATGCTTTTGCAGCTATATGGTGAATACAAATGTGTCCTTTGATAAAGAGCTGCCTGTTGTTAGCTGCTCTTAAAGCATTCTCTCGCTCAGAGAAATGACATGCTTATCTGTGTAGGTAAAAGCCTTCCAGATGCAAGTATAGCACCAGTTCAGAGACTTGGAAGAAATGGCAATATTCTTTGTGTTTTGCTGAAGAAAAGAATATGCTTTTTTATAGCATGCTTCAAATGTCAATATTAATTTTGTTGTAGCCCAGTGTGAGTGGAATGGACCCTCCTTTTGGGGACGCCTTTCGGAGCCATGTGTTTTCAGAGCAGACTCTGATGAGCACGGATCTCTTGGCAAGCAGTTCAGATCCAGACTTCATGTATGAACTGGTAGGTCATCTTTCTGTGTGTGAATATAACTTCCTCTATACCTATATTCTATATTCCTGTCTAATACCCTGAGTTCATGTACTAATAAAGGGGTGTTTGTTCAAGAATGCTAGAAGATTATTCATTACTGAATAGCTTCTTATTAGGGAAGAGCCTAACTGCTTGTCCAGCAAATGTGATGCTTCCTCAACAGACGCTTGTTAAAGCTGGCCATCAGGAGAGGCTTGATACGCAAGTCTCAAATAGAGTTGTGTTGACGTTATGTAATGGTGCTTGAGACTCTTCCTTACAATATTTTCTGCAAGAGCTACTTCACCCAAGCTGTGAATGCAGGGGAAGCAAAATAAAAGTTGACTCATGAGCTACTTATACTAGCTTTTTTTTTTTTTTTTTTCCTTCTCCCTGCATCCAGGGGGGAAGGTAGCTCACAGTTGTTAACTGATCATGTTAGAATGAGGTTTTCCAGGCACTGGTAAACTTGAGCATATTCTTTTGAGCACACAGCAGAGGTTGCCCTACATTAATAGAGACCAGAACAGCTTGCCTGTGATGTCTTTCCTACTTAAAATACATGGATATAGATACTAGTCTGGTTCCTGATGACCAGATGGATTTGTAATAGCAGAAAAAGAAGCCAGCGGCATTTGACCTGTGTCTTTAGCAATCTCTTCAGAAAGATCTGCTGCTGAAGCGTGGAAGCTGGACTTCAGTCTGACCCTCAGAAAAAGCTTTTAGTTGGAAGTTGAGGTATCTTCGTATGTTATCACTCTCTTATGCTTCACTGGAATTAAGCTCACCATATGAGATTAAACAGAGGACAGAGATGATTAATTTTTTTTGTATTAATTTTTAACTTTTCACCTTATGTACAGGACAGAGAAATGGACTATCAGCAAAGCTCCAGAGACAACTTGCTTTCAATGGAGGACTGCAAAGACCTTGAGAACTTGGAGTCTTTTACGGACATCCTGGACAAAGAAGCTGCTCTTACCTCAAAGTGGGAGCAGTGGGATACCTACTGTGAAGACTTAACTAAATACACTAAATTAACCAGCTGTGACATCTGGGGAACAAAAGAGGTGGATTACTTGGGCCTTGATGACTTTTCAAGCCCCTACCAAGATGAAGAGGTGATAAGCAAAACACCAACACTGGCTCAGCTTAACAGTGAGGACTCCCAGCCTGTTTCTGATTCACTCTATTACCCTGATTTGCTCTTTAGTGTAAAACAAAACCCTTTAAATTCTTTGTTACCTGGCAAAAAAATTGCAACCAGAGCAGCAGCCCCAGTCTGTTCCTCCAAGAATGTTCAGGCTGAGGCACCTTTGTCGGACTATGTTCAGAAGGCAAGCAAACCTGCAACTCAGCCTGCTTCCAGTACACAAATCGTGGTGAAGACTAGTGTGTACAATAACGAAAAGGTGAACATTCATGTTGAATGTAAAGAGTATGTTAAAAAGGCAAAGGTAAAGATCAATCCTTTACCACAGAGCAGACCAGTGTTGAGCCAGACACATGCTGATGCAGCAAAGGAAAACACCTGCTATTGCGGTGCTGTAACAAAAAGACAAGAAAGGAAAGGAATAGAGTCCCCACATAGTCACAGTACGCCTTCTGCTTTGCCTTTTAAAGAGACTCAAGAACTGCTCCTTAGTCCACCCCAGGAAACCCCAGGGCTTATTGTGGGGGAGAGCAGTCTTTCTGCCAGCACATCAGTGTCAGATTCTTCACAGAAGAAAGAAGAGCACAACTATTCCCTTTTTGTAACAGACAGTTTGGGTGAACAGTCAGCCAAAGGAGACCCTGAGGAAGATGACGATGATGAGGACGATATTGAAGATGAAGACCATGATGAAGGATTTGGCAGTGAGCACGAGCTGTCTGAAAATGATGATGAGGAAGAAGATTATGAGGATGATAAAGATGACGACATCAGTGATACTTTCTCAGAACCAGGTACCGGAATGTTGGGCTTTGTTAACATGGAAGTTAATGGACTTGTCTGCCAAGCAGGAAAGAATGCTTTTGAATGCTTTATAGTTACAGATGAGCAATACTGATCCTAAATTATGAACTTTCATCCCAGAGTTTCTAAGTGCTTTGCAAAATGTAATTAATGAAAACTTGTCTCTGTTGCCCTGTTTTGAGAAAAACTGCATAACTGTGGTCATGCAACAAAAATAATAGAGAATACAGGAAACCTAGCTTGTAGCCTAAGGTTGTAGAGCAACTACCTGCAAGTTTTGTTTTCTTTCTTCGTGGCTTGATGGTAGAATGTGCAGAGCTTTCTTGTGCTTCAGTAGGTTGCTGCTTTGAATTTATCCAGAGTTATATCTCTTGATAGCTGGTATGAAATCGTAGCCTGAGTAAAATAATTTCATAATTGCTTAAGTCCTACTGTAGGTACAGTTTTCCACAGAATCCAAAGAATACCTACCACTGAAACTAATAAAACCATTTCTTGGTGGTTTTCAGCAGTAACACTTAGTGGGTCTTCAAAGGATACTGAATTCCTCTCTCCTGCATGTAGGAATGGAGCCTTAACAACAGAAATAAGAACTAACCTTCACCTAGAAGGTAACAAAGCGGTAACATTGTGTAAAAATAAAATCTGAAGGGAAGGGGACAGGGCTGTAACCAAGTATTAGTTCCGTTGTAGAAAATGTTTTAAGATTCACATTTTATAAATGCTTTGCAGTAGAGTATAAGAATTAAGGTATTCAGACATTTGTCAATATGTAATTTCAGGGGGGAAAGCAGCTGAAATTTTGCCTTTTTAAATACAGCATCTTTCCTAAAGCTTGTCAGTGTTTGTCATAATGAACTCTCAGATTAAGTTATTTTCTATGTGGATTTCATGAATTGGCATTAAACTTGTTAAGCATTATGCCCTTTATGGTACACACGTACATAACACATTTTCATTAGCATTTTAAAGCCTCTTCCTCCCTTCGTCTGAATTGAACTCCCTCTGCTTTCTGGGGCTCTGGGTAGCTATTAGAGCTCTGCAGTGGCTGCTGTACTGCACAGCGCTGTGCAGCCCACGGAGGCACGTTGCACAGAAAGCCTGGTAGCTTTGAAAAAGAGATGTCTTGTTAGAATGCTGTGATTTCAGTTGGTGGAATTACATTAACTATTTGCTGTTTGTTCAAATTGACATGCAGTCGCTTCTGCCTTCTAAATACAACTCTGTGGTGCAGTACAGTAACCACCAAGGAACTTGGCTTATACAGGCTTGCTAGAACTTTAAGGGGATTAAGCCATTCACCTCAAGTTTGGTGATATTAAAAGTTTCACCATGTGTTTTGATGATATTAGAAAGTAATGTCTCCAGGTGTTTTAATTATGTCGCTCTTGTTCTTTATGTTGCTTTTTTACCTTTAGAGTAAAGGTAAATAACTGCGGGTAAAGTTTCTAAAAATAGGCATGGCACAGGAAGATTTAACCTTCGGTAATACTGAAACCAAAATCAGTTGATAAATTTAGAGTGAATATGTAATTTTCTGAAAGGACAAAAACCTGTTAGTTGTTGCTGACCCTCTGATGTATTTTATACACAGTTTGCTTTTGTTTATTCTTCTAGAGGTATATTTTTGAAGTGCATAAATGCTTTGTTAAAGTGTTAGTGTTGTCTGAGGAAATAGTTAGATATAGTGAGCTTCAGGAACTTGGAGAAACAACTAAAAATGTGACTGGCTGTTGGGCAAGTTTGGGCAACAATGTTTTTATTATCGCCATGATTCAGATTTAGTGGTTTTGGATCCCCTGAAAAGGTAATTTATCATGGGAATTATCAGCCCAGGCCTCTTCTAGCACTTAAATTTTTTTGGCATTGCTAGTGTATTTTACCTGTCTCATTTCATGGAAATATTTGTAAATGACCACTTCTCTCATCAAGTAGTCAAGAGATTCCAAAAATGGAAGATGCAACTGATTCAGTTTTCAATCGCACTGGAGAAGAAAAAGCTTAAAGATAAAAATGCTTGTAGAGACATGGAGATTGTTTAAGGAAGTTGCATTGCATCTGTTTTGAGCACCTGGACCATTAGTTGGAGGAAAAAGACTCATAAATAGTTTGACAGAAGACAGAATGATTAAATGGTAAAGAGAAGGATTTTTCTGATTTTGTTTTGGTGGGGCTGTTTTTGCTTGTAATCTGGTAAGATGCAGAGTCATGTCTATCCTGCTCTCTGTTTTACTTAATTTAACCCTGGCAAATTTAAACCTAAAACCATAGTAAGGGATTTGAACAAAGATTTTTTTAGGAGGGAATTGCAATGGGCTGGAAACGTAAATACAAGAACCTTTTCAGATTTCTTAGAAGCCTGCCGAAGAAAGTGAGACTGCTGTATGATCTTTTCTAAGAGGAGAATTCAAGGAGGATGAGTACAGTGAAAAAAAGCTGAACAGAATTGTTGCACTCCTGTATGTTATGGACTAGGTTAGGACATTGTGCACTAGATTATTCTGTGTAACTTTAAAATGATAGCAGGTCCATGTTACAGTTGCAAGGCAGGATGCATTAAGTCAACATAATTTACGTTGCTAACTTCATTGTAGTTTAAATAAGCAAACAGGAAGTCTTGATTTTAACCTTGTTTTACATTTGTACACATCAGCTCTTAAAGAGATTTGTTTTCATCAGTTGGCTTAGTTCTGTGTCATCATCAAGGTGGGCTAAATTTATACATATCTGTATAATGAGTTACAAAGCTTGACATGTGTTTTCAAGTAGAGAGTAAGTGGGGTTTTTAAGAGTATTCTGGATACTTAGGTCAAAAAGCATTTGGGTAAAATGGAAGTACAGTTAAAATATGGTATTTGAAACTTTATTTAATGTAAATTGTCGTAATCATTTTGGCTATACAAGAAAAAGTGTTTTATAAAGCATGTTTCATTGTTTGATTTGTCTTAAAATACAGTATTTTTAACAGATTAGGAAATCAAAGTAGATGAGTTGATGAAATTATTAGAAACAGAACTTTAGAACTGATTTTATCCTTCTGTGCACCTAACTTTTATGCACATACTTTGGGTTATGAGGTGAGAGTCAGACCAAAGCAAGAAGGTTTGTTTTTCCTCTTTCAACTGTTTTTCAAGTGCAAACAGACTAATTGAATGGACTGTTTTAAAAAGAAGAAAGTGTTCTTTGTGCTACTGTTAAAAGAGGAAGCAGAGCTCAAGCTTGGGGTCAAGGCTTGTTAAGTTTACAGAGGGTTCAGTGGTTGGCTTTTCTTTAAGCTACATCAGTGTATGTGATGTTTTGAAATGCATTATTTTTAAAGTAAATGTAAACTATCCTATAGCATTTTAGTATAAAAGGCGGTGCAGTGGTTTGGGTTTTTTTAACCTTAGTATGGGTTGTCTTATTTTCTAAAGCATATGTATAATTTTAAAAAATGTGGTTTGTGTTTATGTAATTATGATATAAATATTAATGCAATGTGGATAGTGGCATTACAGCTTCCATGTACTTCATGAACAGTTCATAGCAAGTGCATGAAAACATACCTCTAAAATATTGTGGATCTCTACTGTGGATCATTTCTCTTCATCCCACTAAAGAGGTGAGGAAGAGATTGACCAGCTTGTGTCCAGATCCCTTCAATTTAGATGGTCTTTTCTTATGGGCTTTAGATCATTGTCCTGATAACAGAGCCCCCGTACTCTAGTCTAATAGATATGGGTGGTTTGGTTTATTTCCCAAAGGTATTCTATTGTGGTCTTTCACTGCTAGCCAGGGTCAAACCTACAGCAGTCCTCAAGGAAGAGCAGGAGTTGGACTTGATGTTCCTAATGGGTCCCTTCCAACTCCAAATATTCTGTGACTGAATAATTTTGCTTTCTTTATTATCTTTATTATCTGCTTCTCTTTCCATACTTTTTTATTAGAGATTAATTAAAACATAGAGATGAGTTAGGAAATTCATGGAGGAGATTGTAAGGATGGAAGAATGCTCTCCAACAGCTGTTGTCTGTACTCTGCAGTGGTGGGATTGTGGGGAAGAAGAGCAATAGAGCTTAAGGGGTCAAAGAACATAAAAGGGGCTTTCAATGGATAAATAATTTGTCTTTTTTCAACTAGTGAAGCACCATCATAGGGTCAATGTCTATCCGTGGGTTTCAGGCATGTACCCAGTAGTAGTTGACGCAGAAAACCAAGTCTATTAGATAATGTAAAACAGGCTTCATCTGTGGTTTTGCTCTTAGCTTGAATGTTCAGTCCACCATTGAAGGGCTAGAAACAGTTTTGTCAACATATAAACAATGCAATGCATCCTTTTAGGGTATGAAAATGATTCTGTGGAGGATTTAAAAGAAATGACTGCAATATGCTCTCGGAAACGAGGCAAGCGAAGATACTTCTGGGAATACAGTGAGCAACTAGCACCATCACAACAAGAAGGAATGCTGAGGCCATCCGAGTGGAATCGAGATACGTTACCAAGTAACATGTATCAGAAGAATGGACTCCATCATGGTAAGAATAGAGTCCTAGTCACAAGTGAATGTCTTTCGTTCTGACACCTTCAGTAGCCAGACTCCCCTACTTGTAAGTGCTGCGAAGTTGTGTTTTGGCCATGAAAATAAATCACTGAAACACTGCAAGTCTCTTGCTTAATTAGCAGAGTTCTGCCCAGTGCCCAGGGAAGGCACAGTGAACGTACAGTAGTAACTTTCAGTGTGGTTTCTTCCAGAGGAAGGTGGATGAATTGAGAATTGTAACTTCCAAGAGCTTTCAGTGGAAACCCCAGGAATCTGAAATTTTCTCAGTCCGATACTGTAAACATTGGATGGGTTGCTTGACTGGTGTTTGCCCCTTCTAGCTGTTAATTTTAGTCTTGCTTGTGTTAGAAGTAAGCTGGAAGTGATCCAAGACGCAAAGTTCACATTAACTGCAGTGTGAACTCAAGGACAAGCCATAAGGCGTCACTGTCTCTTTTTGCTCCTCCCTACTTGTTTCTCCAACCTACGTGAATGCAGCACAGTGAAGCAGTTACTCTTCGGTGAACAAACTATTTCTTTAAAATACTCTCTTAGAAGCTTAAACCAATTGGTCTAATAACGGTTTTATTCCTGTAACTTTTTGATTAGCAATTTGCTGTACCACACATGGCTAACATCACCCAGAACAAACCGCTGCTAGGAGTAATGTTTGTTCTCTTGTCACAGGACCTCTTTGCTAGGCTGCTCCATTTGATTTTGGCATTGAAGGAGAAAATTAAACCAGGTTCCCTGGTTAACATTCCATTACAGTTGAAAATTACTATCTTTAACATGGCTGTTTACCTTCTGCTAAACCAAAATATTTGTTGTTGTTGTTACTTGTAGACTTACTCAGGGAAGACAACTTTTTTCTTTTTTAATCTCCTTAGTTTTTATATGCTTATTTATCATGTAGTGAAATCAGTACCTAAAGTCCCTATCACTGCTCCTTCTTATGAAGGCTTATATGTGTATTTCTTATTAAACAACAAATAACTAAACATGTCTTGATGACTCGGTCCGACCAGACAGTTGGAGGAGGAAGTAACCTTTAAGTCAGGTGTGTATGCAAGGGATTTGTAGGATCAAACAGTACTTGACATCCGGAAGCTACAGGATATAACACATGGGGGATTTTTTCCACATACAGACACATACCAAGGTCATCTGTTACCTCTGATAAATTATGCTAAATTATCAGCTCTCTAATGAATATTTCTGGAGCAGGTTTTGTTAGTTTTATTAACATTTTCATGCAAGTGTCTGTAACAACCGGCATTTTTAATAGAAATGTAGAAAAAGACAAATAGCAGTGGCAGAGAACCTTAAGGAATAAAGATTTTGTCTTGAATATGTGTATTTCCTCAGGAAAGCTAGACCTTAAATAGCTTCAGATACATATAAAAGGGGTTGACTAGCTTTTAGGTGGATCATTTAAGCTCAGTATCACTGAAGTACCAGGCCTTGACACTTTTTCTTGATACAGAACTTTATCAATAAGATTATTTAGGAATTTAATCAACTGGAGTGTGCAAGAGGATATACTGGCTGAACACATGAGTTAGCAAGTTACAGTTGGGGCAAAAGAACTGGGTTTGAACTTGGGAGATGTTTTTCAGCACAGTTGTGTGTCTAGTGTCTGTCACATCCAGTAGCCTGGCCAGCAGTATTTGCTCTTATCTGATCTGGATATAATATGAATTGTATGAAGCAGTTTGTCTGGCAGTGCTCTTTCTATTGTGAAAGGCTGGAGGGATCACATGATTGCAGTCCATTCTCTTGTAACGAACAAAGGAACCTAAACTGCACCCAAAAAAATACATATTTAAGAATGTTTTTTCATGGGTTTGTGTTTATATTGTGTCACTTCCCAATTCAATTTTCTGCATATTTAAACAGGAAAATATGCAGCAAAGAAGTCGCGGAGGACTGATGTAGAAGACCTGACTCCCAACCCAAGAAAACTTCTACAGATTGGTAATGAACTGAGGAAGCTGAACAAGGTGATCAGTGACCTGACGCCAGTCAGTGAACTTCCCGTAACTGCCAGACCAAGGTCAAGAAAAGAAAAGAACAAGCTGGCTTCCAGGTATATATTAGATAATGCTACATGGATGAGTAAACTTGGATTACAACAACTGTACGATTAAGATCTGACTAATGTTTGTTTCAAGAGATCCTGCTTCTGCAATGGGCTAATTACCAGTTTATCAAAAAGCAGGGCAACTGGCACTTTGGAAATGTAGTTTCCCTAGATAACAATGTATTTCCACTGGAAGCTGGCTTACTTAGCTGCAGGGCAAATGATTGATAGAGTGATAAAATCCACAAGTGTGAAATGTAAGCAAATATAGGTAGCAGAGTGCTTTCAGCAAAGGTGAGTGAGTAGATAGATGATCTTGTACGTCACAGCTCTGGGAGTATTGGTTGATAAGGTCATGTGGCAAAAAAAACAGATGCTCTTAGTATTCTGGAATTTTTGTTAGTGTTCTAATTCTTCCCCTCTTCTTACTATAGGGCTTGTAGACTAAAAAAGAAAGCCCAGTATGAAGCCAATAAAGTAAAACTCTGGGGTCTCAACACGGAATATGGTAAATACAACTCTTCACATCTTAATTTTTCTTTTGTTCAGACAAGTCTGTGTTTTGCACCATCATGTAACCTGGGTCATACCTGACAGTTTATAGAGAAAACAGGGTTGGTAGAAACACAACAATTTTTTTGGTACAAAAACAGTCTACTCAATAAATATGCAAATTGGGTTACCTGCAGTGTTGAGCTACTTTACAGATGTAAATTATGTAAATGTATGCATGTAATGTAAACATTTTTTAAAATGTGTTTACAGATGTAAATCATTACATCTTAATTTTACAGTAAGTGTGATGTGACGTCTTTGACACTTACAGATAACAGTGTGTGGACAACTGTGGATCTCTTTTGCTCCAGAGGCAATGTGCTGTAAATCTAATCCAGGTTTTTTTCTTTGCAGATAATTTACTGTTTGTGATCAACTCCATTAAACAAGAAATAGTTAATCGGGTGCAGGTACCTAAAGATGATAGAGGAGTCAACATGGAACAAAAGTTGAATGTACTTATTAAAGACACTCTTGGTAAGCAGTAAGCTTAATGTATTTACATGTATGTGAAGAGACAGGCAATCTGTGATACGTTAGATTGCAAGCAATTTCCAGATTAAAAAAAAGAAGCGCTTCCTAATTTCAGTTGTCTATGCCTTTTGGTTGGTTACTAACAGAAGTCTTCATTGGCTTTGCATTCCTTATAGGAATGTACAAATAGGTGCAATGAATAGTAATCTTAGAGCACGTTTTCTTCCCCTCCCTTTTTAGGACTACCTGTAGCTGGACAGACATCAGAATTTGTGAATCAAGTTTTAGAGAAGACTGCAGAAGGAGACCCCACTGGTGGCCTTGTAGGGCTACGAATACCAATGTCAAAAGTTTAAGACGTGACTTCAGCTGTTCTCATCGGTCAGATTCTACCTGTGTTGTCAAGTACTTCATTGTAAATTGCACTCTGGTCTGCATGTCAGTTTAGCATTATGTAAACACTTACAATTAGGTTCCATTGTTTTTAAAACAAATCAAAGCATGATATAAAATGCTTAATAGCATTTTTGGAGCATAAGCCAGGTAGTTTCAAAACTGCTTTAAGCTTAAATAGAGCGATGAAGATTCTTTTTAAAGTTATGTAGGACCAGAATACATCACTTTTGTTTTAGAAGCAAAAACATGGTTTTGCTAGTAAAAAAAAAGTTAACATATGCCAGACATTGTGACAGGTTTATGTTCCAGGTAAAATAAGAGGAAGCATTTTTTTTTGTAAAGCCGTCAACTTAGGGAGTTTTTTTGCTGTTTGGTTTTGGTTTTTTTTTTAAATAATTGGATTCTTTTGTTCTTAAAAAACAGTAAGCTTTCTTTGCAACCATTAACTTGTACATAGCACACATGGCATTAGAGCTAGTGTGCCATATAAGACTTTAATTTTCTGAGCTTAATATAGTATTTAAATGTCTGTGCAAGCAAGAGAAAAAAGTATATTCTTTGTGCCTTGTATTTTGGGGGGAGAGCTATCAGTATAAGCTGGTAAAGTTTTGTATGAAGAAAACCCTGAGGGGAAAAATCAAGATGTACAGATGGTAAGATTATAGGTTTTAATGTATTTGTTCCAGCTCTTAAAATTTTTGAATGTATATAGGAATATGTTGAAAATGTAGATATGCCACAGAGTCTATGTATTGTATAAAAGATGGCTCTAGAAAACTCAATTTCGGTACTTTGGCCGGAAGAAAACAAATACTTGCACATTAATGCGATTGTTTATTTTTGTACCAAAGACAAATGCAACTGATATGGCAAACTGCCAGTCTACGTAAAGTTTTGCACAGCTTATATGATACTGTACTGAATGTAAAAACAAATGAAAAAAAAAGAAAAAAAATTAAAGGTCAGGGTTAGGGATCTTACTGAACTGTGAATTTTTTTGTTTGGGTCCAATTATCTACAGAAGGAGCATTCATACATAACAATATTATTTTGCTGTTCTTGTAGTTCGCTTCCATGGTAGATAAGTTGGTGGCCGTCTCGGAGTCTTTAAATCTTTTTTCTCTGCACTTACTGTAGGAGATTTTAATATATTTGGATTTTAGTAAGCTATTGGTAAAATAGTTTTCAACTTTGAGAATTAAAAAAAAATATTTAGCTTGTTGTAGTATACTTCCACCAAACAACCAAAATAAAATTATTTTTATTGTAATGTGTATATATGTAAAGAGAAAAAAGAGCTACAGATATCTAATTCCTTAGTTGCCACTTTTCCAGTTGATGTATTATTATGCATGTGATGTTTCCAAGGATCAACACAGGCTTCAAACAAAACAAAAAAAAATTTATAGACTTTTATATTTTTGTACAGGTATTTCAAAACTAGCTTCTTCAAACTTATATGTGACTTATTCTTGTTATTTCAGTAGTTTCTATGATTGAGGAATATTAACACACAGTTCTTATTTGCTCTTCTGCTAATAAGAGTTGGCTTTGTAGTCAGTGTTAACGTACAGATTAAAAGCTTTAGCCTTTGATGAGAAAGTCCTTTATCTCAAGGCAAGATCATTCTCTGGTTTCATGGACCCCCCCACCCCTTTTCCTCCCTGTTCTTTCTCTCCATATTTAAAGATGACAAAACACTGTTTACTGAAAATAGAAATACCAAATATTTTCAAATGTAGCTGCTGAAAAAAAAATGCAAAAGTCCATGAAGGCTTTCTCCCCACTCCCTTTGGGGAATTTCTCCATTTCTAGTTTGTCTAAGTTTGTTTGTACTGTGATTCCTTTTTGTTTAGAAGTAGATTATTTTTATATCCAAGCTTGTACTATTAAAAAAAAAGTCTGAATTGGTGAGAGTGCAGTAAGAGTGGCCGATAAAGGTGGCAGTCCTGCCACATACTTGTAAATGTGCACACAGCTTACTTTGTATCTAAATATTTTGGAAGACTCAAAAGGGAGGAGGAGGCCAAAATACCACTACTGAGCTGTACAGAAAGTCTTTTCTACAAGAGACTGAACAAATACCCAGGGCAATTTAGGCAAAACTTTGTAAATCCACTTAAGACTTGCAAAATCTGAGTGGAATGTGGGTGGTTTTGTTTCAGGTGTTGTTGTTGTTGTTGTGAGGGTGAGGTGAGAGTTGGCTGCTGCTTTACACAGTGGGTCAGATGTATTCCTGTTGTAATTCTTGCCGATGTTGCAGTTATTCTGGAGATACATATGGCCCATAAAACCCCGACAAAGAATGTCTCTTGTGAAGTTAAGGCCATGTCTGTACCAAGATCTGAATACTGTTGTTCCTTTCCGATGAATGGTGTGACCACACTGCTCAGATACGAGAGGTCCTTATCCTATCTGCAGACTGTGTAGACAAGGCAGCGTTTCTAAACGTTACGAGAGCAGTTTTGCAATCAGGTAAAAACTTCTGTGACAAATTAAACTGACAAGGTATTAAAAAGCCCCTTTCTAACTGCTCAGAAATACTGGGCAAATACAACTTTATAGCTTTTTATTTTTGTCTGAAAACCAGAATATGATTTTGGTCTAGCATTTCAAAGTAGACTTTGAATCTTTAGTGAATTCCATACCCTTGCATTTCAGTGTTTTCTATGTATTATTTTAAGTTAAAGCTTTTAAATAGTTGAGCTTTTTAATGTTGACACTTTATTTTGTACCTATTTATATGTATGTATATCTTAGAAAAGCACTTTGTTTAAAAAGAAAAAAAAAAGAAACTGCGTTTTATATGATTCCTGCCACTTGCTGCTAACTCTGGGCTGGTCAGAATGCTGCAGCGATACTTGATATAAATAAAACCTGGCAGTAAAATGTAGAGTAAAGATAAGACCTTTTGCTGGTTTAACTTTATCATAAAGGTGACATAGGCAAGCTGTGCAGCTTTACATTTTAACCAGGGGACTCTGTGGCATTTAAACCGTCTAGAAATGGTTGTACTTTAATGCCAGTAACAATCTGCTTCCTCTAGTGTCATTAAAATATATACATTTAGTGTATACTTATCACAAACAAAAATCTTATAAGGGTATAAAACCCAACAAATGTACATGTTCTGTTTTTTGGCAATTGTGGCATGCATTTTTGGATGATCTTTAGAGAAGACCATTTTCTAAAGATTTTCAGTGTTCATACATGGTATGTGGATCTTAATGAAGTCCTGGATTTTTTGTTTGTTTTTGAGTGTAGGCATTGTGAATATTCACTTTTAATCCTATATCCAAAAACAATTATACATTTTTGATTTAATACAAACAAAAGCTCTTCCTTTTTCTGATACACTGGATTCTCTAGAATTTGTTTCCATATTAAAAGCATGCTGTCATAACTGCTCTTGTTGAGATCTCATCAGTCTGAACTTAGGTGCCACACTTTGAATTGATGGACTGCTTGTTCTACTGTACCATGTATGATTCTCGTCCTTTCCTACTTCCTTCATGACAGATGATGATGTGGCTTTATATTGTGCCTTACTTGTACATCTAGAACTAAATGTTTTTCATTCCCTCTGAACTCTTCAAACCTAACCCTTCTGAATTTGAGTCAGAACTGATAAAAGTATCCTGAAGAAAGTCTGGATAGATCTGATTTCAGTTTCTCTCAATAGTAGTCCTTTTGTATTTATATGGAAGACCAGTTTTTGAATGGCCTTGCAAAATGTGGGGGTGATCATGAAGGGTGTTTTTTTAGCCCTAAGCCCCTTTTGCTAATGCTTCCTTTTATGGTTTATTGATTTACTGATACTTGGTGAGTACTTTTTTTTTGGATGAGAGAGACTTATTACTAAAGCTATGTTTACGTGTGGATGGGCTGGATTTTCTTATCATACCAGTTGAAATCATTGTGATTTAATGAAGTTGCATTGCTGTAAAGCTGATGTGGGAGTCAGGTGCAGCTGTGTTCAGTTCCTGATTATTTATAGAGAGCAGACTTTTTTCCATACTAAGAGGGCCAGGAAAAAAGGATTAAAAAAAAAAAAAAAAAAAGGCAACCAACCAAAAAAAAAAAAACCACCTAAAATGGATGAAGTGTCTTTTAACTAACCTAAAAGCAACCAGACACTTCTGAAGTACAGTGGTGTCAGTTTTAAAAAGATCCACCCCCTAATATTTGTCTGACATTTGCCTTCATTAATGAAACAGTTAGCTTATTCACAAAATATAAAGACTGGATGTGCTTTTCTTTTCCATAAATCATTTCAACATACCTATTTTTTTAAAGCTCTAAAAGGCTTTATCAGGAGAATTTCAGAGGGTTGTATACAAGTTGCCTTCAGCAGAAACAGCAAATGCAATTCTGTTCCTCAAACATGCTTGCTAGTCTTCCTGAAATTCTGTTGAGGCATAACCCAATTATGTACCGTGAATGTTAGGATCTCTATTTGGCCTTGAGATCTGAATTTCATGAATGCATCTAATCATGATTTTATTTTATTTTTAAGTTGGAAGCTTCAGTTGGAATCATCTAGTTAAGTGTGCTGCTAAATGTGGTCTTGGCTATTGACACAGCCTTGCACACAGCTGAGGTTTATTTTGTTTACCCCAGGGATTGTGTGAAGTACATTTCAAACAGTTACTGCTTCAGTGGCTGATTCTTCTTGTAACTGTATTAAGGGCATTAGTATGTTCAGAAAACACCACTCTTGAATATCTCCCAATATAAATTGGGATTCTTACATGTTGTTATGAAAGATGGCACTTTTAGGATATATCTTCTTTGCAGCATACAAAAATGTCTCTATCTTTCTATAATTTACATTTCACAATATGCCATGTTTTTTTCCCCCAATGCTTTTAGCATGATAAGAAGGTGTGTGTGCGCACTGAATTATAATCCTCAGCCTCTTAGACATTCATGAACTTCCACAAGAGCAAATACTATGCATTTATTGTCTTTCTAATGAGCTGTGGAGCTAAAAGTAGAGCCAGAGCTATTTTAAGCACCACGTTTTTTTAATTAAAAAATAAAACTCTAAACTTTTTTAGATAACATCAGTGTTCAGAGTTTTTCTTCAGTTAAGAATATTTTGTAGTCGCCTGTCTGTGTAAGTCAAATTTGGGTGAGTTAACTAGCTACTGTAAGGAGAACTTGGATTGGATTTGGTATTGGCAAAAGCACATTCCACCCTATCAGAATCTTCTGATTAAGAAACAGAACCTAGGAGTAGCAGTTAATTTTATTAATATTTCTTGTAATGGTGGATACTCATACCTTCTGATTTGAATCATCTATCCTCCCAGAATATTATGTCCAAGTAAAATTTGTTGCTCAGTGTTTGTGGTTGGCTGAACTGTTAAGGCTGATGGCACATGCAGATGTAGGTAAAAAAAAAAAAAAGCATTTTAAACAAAACATGGCATCCTGTGCTGCCTATGCTTGGGGTCATGATTGTAATGCTGTCCTTGATATTCTATAATCAACTTCCAACTGGAGCTCAGAAAAACTTACTGAAAGTCTTGTCTCTGTTAGAAGATAAATTTACCTTGTTAAGAGCATGATCTGTTAAGAGTTGCAATGTTTAATGTTGGTTGATAGTTGTGCAGTTTTTTATTTTTTGAAAAGAGGCACAATTAAACTATTGACTTTGTTTACTCTGTCACCCTTGATCCCCAGCACTTCTATTCAGATACAAATTCATCAATGTATGCAACATCCTTTGTAATTTAAAATAAAAATTGTGGAGGAAATACTGTCTCAAATCACTGTGTGTGTGGAGTGATAGGGAAGGGCATATACTCCTTTGAAGTGATGCCATCAGCCTCCCAGTGGTGTCAGCAGCTTTCCTTTGGGAGGGGTCACAGCTAGGTAAGAAATAACGGGTTTTCCCCTCACCCCAGTCAGTGCTCGTGCTAACAGCTGCCTCCCCCGGCTGCTGGGTCGGTGTGGTGGGACTGTCGGGAGGACCTGGGCTGCAGCAGGCTGCCTGCGGTGGCCGTGGAACTGGTCTCGTCTCCAGCAGCTGCCGGCTTTGTCCAAGCCTGGTTTGGCACACCGCCTGCTCTGGGGGCAGGAGGGGGAAGGCACCAGGGCAGGAGTTTGTGGAAAAAAACAAAAGGTGAACACATAGCCTCCCCTTTCTTCCTTCCAGGAGCTCAGGAGGTGCTTCATGGTGTTTCCCCAGGCTCCTCACACCAGCACCCTCCCTGCTGCTGG